>NC_079441.1:70604387-70684387 GCF_903798145.1 Danio aesculapii | reverse complement strand
TATTTATATTCGTGACCACAAAATCAATTTTAAGTGTTTATTTCTTTCAGTAAAAAATGAATAAAATATGCTTTCCATCATGTATGTGTTTGTTAAGATTGTAAACTATTTGGCAGAGATATAACAATTTTAATATCGGAAATCTGAGGGTTAGAAAAATCTAAACACTGACAAATTCAACTTTAATTTTGTCTAAATCAAGTGCTTAGCAATGCATATTTCTAATCAAAAATGAGTTTTGATATATTTACAGTAGGACATTTGTGAGTTGTTTTCATGGAGCATGATGTTTACTTTATATTTTAATTCTTTTTTTTGGCACAAAATAAAAACCTATAATTTTGACTCGATTATATATATATATATATATATATATATATATATATATATATATATATATATCTCATTATCATATCATTATCATATATATATATAATTTTGGCTTATTTGTTTTTAGCTATCCCCACAAATACACTTGTGCAACATAAGACTGCACCATAAAATGTACCAAAACCAATGACAACCAATGAATTAAGATAGTTCTGATACATTTACATTTAGGATAGAAAACATTTTTTTTTCTAAAATCTTAACACTGCTCTTTACACTAAATCATTCACATCCACCAAAAACTCTATAATAATTTAATGATAATAACAATTAATAATTTAATGATGCATAAAATGTACCAAAGTCCACACAAATGTTATGAAGATCGTAGTTCAAATGCCAAAAATAATTTTTAAATTCTTATTGATTTTATTATTATTAGAGTATATTTGTGTTTTGATGGATCTGCAGACTTTTGAAGCTTTAAAAATGTGTGTGATGGTTTCTAGCATTATATTATGGTTAAACTATTTAGCACTAAATATCAGAGGAATATTAATGTAACAACAAATATTATTTTGGCTTTAAAGAAGTGCGTTCAGTCATTAGTTGAAGAGCTGTTTGCATTAGATTATAGTGTACTCCTCAACTGAACACCTGAAGAGGTGACATTTGACAAATAGGAAGGCCTTTAATTTAGCTATTTAAAAAGTAAGGGAACATATTTTGCCCCCAAATAGTGCCAGTTATCCTCCTGTTCCCTTTCTGACACTGAGAACACAGTGACTTTTTCCATGCTGTCATTGACGTAATGCAGGATGTCAGCGATTTAATACTCCGACGTAGAGATATGGAGAGATCACTGTGTGTGTGTGTGTGTGTGTGTGTGTGTGTGTGTGTGTGTGTGTGAGTGTGAGAGAGAGAGAGGGCATTTTATCTGTGTGCATTGAACATCTCTGCATTTAATATCTGCATTTAAATAGCACTGCATTAAAAAAAAAAAAAAAAAAAAAAAATATATATATATATATATATATATATATACACGGTGGGTCCGTGGTTAGCACTGTTTGCATGTTCTCCCCATGTTGGTGTGGGTTTCCTCCTGCAGTACAGTATAGGTCAGGGGTCACCAATCTCGGTCCAGGAGGGCCGGTGTCCCTGCAAGGTTTAGCTCCAACTTGCCTCAACACAGCTGCCTGGGTGTTTCAAGCATACCTAGTAAGACCTTGATTAGCTTGTTCAGGTGTGTTTGATTAGGGTTGGAGCTAAAAATCTGCAGGACACCGGCCCTCCAGGAACAAGTTTGGTGACCCCTGGTATAGGTGATGAACTAAATTGGCTGTAGTGTATGAGTGAATGAGTGTGTATGGGTGTTTCCCAAAGCTGGAAGGGCATCCGCTGCGTAAAACATATGCCCGAATAGTTGGTGGTTCATTCCACTGTGGCGACCTCTGTAATAGAGACTAAGCTGAAGGATAATGAATGAAGTTCTGATTCTTTTTATGTTGTTAATAATTGGTGCTGTATGTTCGAGCAGGTTGCTGAACTCAAATGCCCTCACAACAATAAGGGACGATGCCTTTTCTGGCCTTCCACACCTGGAGTACCTGTAAGTTCTCTGCCATGATATTTTTATTACTATTATGAATCAGTATTTGCAGATATTAGTGTGTATATATATTTAAGCATGTTTAAGCATTGGTTTATGAGAGAGAAAGATTTGTTTTAAAGATTTCATGTGTTTGCATATTAAATTATAAGCTCACATTCCTTCAATCTGAATTTATTCTTGTAAAATCCTTCTCAGCAAATTCAATTGAGTACTATTTATCATTTCTTTTCAAGTTTAAATGCTTTTCTTTCTTTGGTCACACTTTATTTTGATGGTCCGTTTGTTAAGTTACATTGCATCTACATGCCTACTAATTCTCATTAGATTATAAGTAGACTGTTCGGTTTAGTTAGGTTTAATAATCACTACTGAGAGTCCAAATACTGAAGAGCAAATCTATCAATGCGCAGCTCTACAGATCCCGAACCATGCAAGCCAGTGGCGACAGCGGAGAGGGAAAAAAAACTTCACTAATAGGCGAAAGTGAAGAAAAAAAAACCTTGAGAGAAACCAGGCTCAGTTGGGCACGACCATTTTAATTTCTCCGCTGGCCAAACGTCTTGTGCAGAGCTGCAGTCTCAGCGGCGGAGGCTGGAAGCTGGCCTCAGCGAAGACTCGTCTGTCTCTAAAGCGTCACAGGAATCAGTCTCATGTTCTCCACTCCTCCATGACCACCACAGTAGCTGCTCAGGATACGGCCCGGTCCAGGATTATGGAAACCTTGGGATCATCTCGTCGTTGATCTTGAATCAAATCAGTGACTCTGCATAGTCTGAAGGCCTCAGGAAGAGTATCCCCAGATGGAAATGGAGAATAAAGAGAATAATTAGCGTAGCTGCTGTTCATAGTGTATATAAACAAGGTGCAGAAACCTGTGTGGAAGCCCGCTAAGTGGTGCACTGAGTGTACGCTTTACTAAGCAGATAGGTCTTTAATCTAGTATTGAATTGGGAGAGTGTGTCTGAGCCTCGGACATTATCAGGAAGGCTATTCCAGAGTTTAGGAGCTATAAATGAGAAGGCTCGACCTCCTTTACTCGACTTTGCTATTCTAGGTACTACCAGAAGCCCTGAGTTTTGAGATCTTAAAGAGCGAGTTGGATAAAGAGCGAGTTGGACTGCAGATATTAACAGATATTAAGCAGACAGTTGACTAATACTCAAATGGACCATCAGAATAAAGCGTTACCCTTTCTTTATCAGTGGTTGAGTACATTAGTTGCTGTTGATTGTGGAAATATTTTTTCACTCTTTTTTCACATAGAGATTTGTAAAAAGTTTCATTATTTAAAGTATTTTTTGGCATTGACCAACCAATCAAGAATTACAACAATACAAACTATTATCCGAAACAGACGTATACTAAAAATCACAACAAATATGAAGATACTTGATACCTTAAATCAGGGGTCACCAATCTCGGTCCTGGAGGGCCGGTGTCCCTGCAGGGTTTAGCTCCAACTTGCCTCAACACACCTGGCTGGGTGTTTCAAGTATACCTAGTAAGACCTTGATTAACTCATTGTTTGATTAGGGTTGGAGCTAAAATCTGCAGGACACTGGCCCTCCAGGAACAAGATTGGTGACCCCTGCCTTAAATGATATAAAGAACTTCAATCCCATGATGCATTGTGAATGACACAAACTGAAAAATGTAAAACTTTTGTGCTGTATGTCAGTTTTTGACTCTTCTAAAGCATAAAAACACCATAATATGTTTGCAGATATTCAGAAACATGCTCAGTGAACATTCTTGTTTATCTAAAAAACAATGCTGAAGTCAGATATTCTGCTTTGAAAATGTGTTTTCTGTGCCTTTGTTTTGGTAATTTTAACCCACCCAATACCAGTTTAGCCAGTTATATTTCAGCACCCCGGGTTGACTTGGTGAAAAACCACATATTTCATTTATTCATTCAGGAAGACTCTTAAAGCATGCATTCGTGACCGAAATGCGACTTCTGGTGGACAGTAGCAGACTCTGAAATGAGACGCAGATTCAGTTCCACATAAGGTTATTAATTAGCAAACGATATAAATATTACGAGTGTAAACATTAGGTTAGCAGGATGCATTGCAACCGTGTGTCCTAACAACACGTTACATGATGATATATGCAGTGATGAGCAATTGGGCTGTTTGCACCAGACGAAACACGACAGAAATTAAATACAGCCATTTAGAAGAACAGAATATGCACTCGCTCACGATATGGTGAGGTTTATAATCTAATTAATACATATTAAACCTCTCTAACATTATCAAATGTACATGATGAATCACTGATATGTTTTGGCTTACACTGAGTCACAGTTCTGAAGTACAGTTTCAAACTGTTTATTTTATTTTCTGGATCTGAGCTGAACTATCTGCTGCTGCTTTCAGTATATGGCAATAAATGTCATGTAAAATGGCATTCAAACTCACATTGTTAGCATTTAACACTGAATAAAGCACATGAGCTGTACCTGAGGTGATCATTGTCAGTTTTCTGTTGTTCAGCTGTGAGAAATAGAAGCTGTTTCTAATATATCAGTTCGAGGTGTTGATTAGGACAAAAACTCCTTTTAATATGGTGAATATCCCTTCGATCAGGTGCCGTTGCTTTTTTTTTTAGAGCACGGTTTAAATCACTCGCTCCTGTCCTCAATCTGGCAATATCTAGTGCAATATCTAGTTCAACCACTGGGTGTCAAACTTACATACTGCACCTTTAAATTGAACATGAAGTTGTTGGTTGTATCTGTAGACAAACAGTATTCAAAGTAAAAAAACAATCGCAAATTATGCACATACATACACATATTTAAATATTTCCAAAGACTTAATTCTGTTATTTGTAGTGTTGCACTGAGTTGCTTGCTGTAACTCTGATTGGTGGAGTTTCTGCACAGCATCATGGGTAATGTAGTTTTTCTGCAAAATTCTGCTATTAAACACATTTTATAAACAACTTGAATTAATGCAAACAAGTGGATATAAAAGTCATTAATGAACTCAGAGCTCACAACACTACTGTCTTTAAAGTTATTTTTACATATTGTTTCTATATGGGGGAAATGAATGTGTTTTTTTATTCTGGAGCATGACGATTACTCAGGTAATTATCCTCTTTCATTTTTATATCAACTGACCATCAACATTTACTCTTAATTTGCTCTCCATTCTGTAGGTTTATAGAAAACAACAAGATTGAGACGACATCAAAATACTCCTTCAGAGGACTTCGGGATTTGACTCACCTGTATGTTGTTTATTAATTATAATAAATAGTAATATGACTTGAATTGTCTAAAATGTTGCTTTGTTTTTTGTTTTTTTTAACAGGTCGCTGGCAAACAACAACATTAAAGCTTTGCCCAGAGAGTTATTCATCGATCTGGACTCTTTGATAGAGCTGTGAGTCTGCAAATGCTTACTTAGCAATAATTATATTGTAGTAGTATTATATTGTAAATGATTTGATCTTGATTTTTGCTGAATTACGATAATATTTTGAAATCACCAAAACAAACACATAACCCAACAAGACTTGCTTTATGATGTCTTCGCTGCAGTTTCTAGACAGCTGATTGGCTGCAAGTGTGTTTTGGGTATCGATCTGGCACATATGTGGTCAGAAGTGTTTTTCAGAAATCATTTAGTGTATCCTCTTAAGGCCCAAGCTGTTTTTTGCATGCATTTTTTATTTCTCTTTACTATTTGGGCTTATTGGAACCTAAATAGAATAATGAATAATTAGAATAAGTATCATCTTGAAAAATGATGTCCATATATGTGGACACGTGGTCCGAATTTCCATAAAACACTTTTTCCTGACTGTTTTTTAATGCATTAATAACACACATATTTTTTTGAACATGTTTTGACTACAAAAAATAAAAAAATAAATAATTTTGGACACAAACATAGGGTTTGGGACATTTCATATGCTGCAAAACAGTTGCAGGATGACACTTTATGTCTGTAACAAAATATAAAACATTCAAAGTATTTTAAATAGCCACTTAAGAGCTAATGTGCTGTACACGTATGTGGCCACTAAGCCCTAGGAGGTTAAAGGATTGACACCTAGTGGTTGAAGTAGGTATTGCAGTCCAAATTCAAAACATTATTCATTTAGCATTGCTCCTTTGTAGCCAGCAGGTGTCCCCAGTGTGCATTCGACCAGTGAAGCCAGCTAGTGTAATCTATCAAATTAAGCCCCCCCTGATTGTATAATCAGTTGTTTTCAAGAAGTCATTATATTTAAATGATCTTTAAAAAGAGGGATTGACATAAAGCAGTGGTCTTCTTCACAAATTATGCACACCCTTAGTATTTCAATAACTGGCTGTTAGAGTTTTATCATTTATAAGCTGTACATAAAACGTTCTGATTGCAAGCATGCCTGAAAATTGCTGCTCTGCTAATATTTACATTTGTATTGTTTGCTCATTTAAAACCCCCTCATGTGCATTTTTAGAACTCTGAATCTGCATCTCATTTGGAAGGTTGCTACTGTATTTTTGGGCTGCGTCCACATACATTGAAACAACCTTCATGACTGAAATAAAATACACCGTTTTCCCCACCAATGCAAACTGGAGTGCTAAATATAATTGGTTAAACTGGCAGTGGGCTGGTTATAGAGTTCAAAACAAAGACAGACATTTGTACAGATTAACAAAGCAGAATAACTTTGCTTTTCAGATAAACAAGTATGTTCATTTAGCACGATTCTTAAATATCCGCAAACATATTATGATATTGGCGGAATGGTGGCTCTGTGGTTAGCACTGTCGCCTAACAGCAAGAAGGTCACTGGTTCGAGTCCTGGCTGGGCCAGTTGGCATTTCTGTGTGAAGTTTGCATGTTCTTCCCGTGTTGCTGTGAGTTTCCTCCCGGTTCTCCGAATTCCCCCACTGTCCAAAGACCTGCACTATAGGGGAATTGGGTAAACAAAATTAGCCTTAGTGTATGAGTATATGTGAATGTGAGAGTGTATGGGTGTTTCCCAGTACTGGGTTGAGGCTGGAAGGGCACCCGCTGCGTAAAACATATGCCAGAATAGTTGGCGGTTCATTTCACTCTGGCAACCCCTTGATAAATAGGAGACTAAGCTGAAGAAAAATGAATGAATATTATGGTATTTTCATGATTTAGAAGAGTCAAACATGTTAATAACTGTGCACTATAATATAAACATTTAGCTTTTGGTTGATTTAGCCAAATATTTCTCTGCAGAGACCTGAGAGGTAATGTGTTCGAGTGTGACTGCCGGGCGAAGTGGCTGATGATGTGGCTGAAGAGCACGAACGCCACTGTTTCAGACGTCCTCTGCGCCGGTCCTGAGGAGATGAAGGGCAAACGGCTCAATGACATGGCCAGCTTGCATAACGAGTGCATCTCTACAGGTTTGTCAATAAACGTGCAGCTTTGGCATTGTGTTTGTGCCCCTCTTCACTGGCTTTGCATCACATTAAGTTCTCCAAAAGTAATAAAATGCATGAAAAAAATAAGAGTTAATGGTGTAGACAGATTAGACAGCTAGACACACATCCACTTTTGAGTGACGCGTACTTTCCATTATCCAATCAACAACTGATAAATAGATTCAAGACTTTCTTTTTCAAGTAATTATCTATTCAAATTGAATATTTCCTTGAAATTTTCCAAAAATACTTTCCTTGGGTTAAGCATCCACCGCATAAAACCTATGTCGGAGTAATTGGCGTTTCATTCTGGTGTGGGGGCCCCTGATAAATCAGGGACTAAGCCGAAGGATAGTGAGTGAGTGACAGTGTTGCCAGATTGGAAATGTCAAAGTATCGTACCAGAACCTCAAAATTATCTTATTTGAAGAAAGATTATCGTACATGAGTCAAACGGAGAGTATACAGCTATTATCTAGACCAGGGATCACCAATCTTGTTCCTGGAGGTCCGGTGCCCTGCAGGGTTTCAGCTCCAACTTGCCTCAACACACCTGCCTGGGTGTTTCAAGTATACCTAGTAAGACCTTGATTAGCTTGTTCAGGTGTGTTTGATTAGGGTTGGAGCCAAAATCTTCAGGACACCGGACCTCCAGGAACAAGTTTGGTGATCCCTGATCTAGACACATAGCGTTTTGACACAACGTGCAAATTACCACAATACGTTAAAAAAACTAGGCATACCTTAGTGAGAAGGTTCAAACTTCACCTCTGAGTTGCTGTCATAGAATGTTGCATGTTGCCAGATGTTGAGGGATTCATTTTGCTTTACAAATTGGATGCCGTCATGGACTGCAAAATAGTGCTGGTTGGCTTGAAAGCAGTGCACCCTCCCGAATTTTTAACACACTCTGAGGTGTGCATGCTTTGTTTTGATGAGGTTAACTCTGGGGAAAAACGAGAACATCAAGGGAAAACTCCCCTGTCCTCCTCACCTTTCTTTACTGCACTAATTGTTTTAACATTATTGCTTAAAAGATCGACCTCAAACTGAAAACCACTGACCCAACCACGGGCACGCGCAGCAGAAGAGAGCCATTCTCCATGTTGATTGGCTGAGAAGAGGTAACATAAGATGAGATAGAAAACGTGCCAAACTCCACCTTCTCCTCACAGACAGGACAGAAAAGATGCAGCTAGATCAATAAGTAAAGAAGCCCGAAGATTACAATGAAATTACTTTTAAATGCCATAAAATTCTGAAATTATCGCACATTATAGGATTTTTCTCATTGTTGATCGTACATCGTATAGAGGTCGAAATTATCGTACAAATACGATAGATATCGTACATCTGGCAACACTGGTGAGTGAGTGAGGGTACTTATTTTAAGACTTTCGAGAGTTACTAATACAAATTTTACCTTATAATTTCCAGATGTAAGTCTAACCTTACAAAACTGCACAGTTTGGAAGCATTTCATTGACTGTTTGCAAAGAATACCTCTCTTGGGTACATCTTTGGGCTTTTGAGAGTTACCAATCCAAATTTTACCATATATCACCCAGATTTCATTCCCCTCCACTCTGTTCCTACGGAGTCCCTGTCTGTGGACACGTTTTCCCACAAGAATGATGTATACGTAGGCATCGCGGCTCCCAATGCAGAGAGCTGCATGGTGCTCCAATGGGACCACATTGAGATGAACTTCAGGACATACGACAACATCACAGGTGCAACTCACAGAAATTAAAACCCATTATCAACAATTGATCAAACCTAATGCAATGTGCTTTCTCCTAATCTCAGGTCAGTCCATTGTTGGCTGCAAATCTGTGATCATCCAGAACGAGGTCTTCGTCATCGTCGCCCAACTCTTCGGGGGCTCTCACATCTACAAGTTTGATGAGGACCAAAGCAAGTTCTCAAAGTTTCAAGACATTGAAGTGTCAAAGATCTCCAAGCCTAATGACATTGAAGCCTTTCAGATCGGAAACGACTGGTTCTTCATCATCGCCGACAGCTCGAAGGCCGGTTTGTCTACTTTGTACAAATGGAATGACAAGGGGTTTTACTCCTACCAGTCTCTTCATGAATGGTTTCGAGATACGGACGCAGAATTTGTGAATTTGGATGGAAAAGCGCATCTTATTCTTGCAAGTCGTTCTCAGGTTCCGGTTATCTACCAATGGAGCAGAAGCACGCAGAAGTTCACTTTGCATGGGGAAATCCCGAATATGGAAGATGTAGTAGCCGTCAAGGCGTTTTGGATCAAGGAGGACCTTTATCTTGCCATGACCCGGTACATAGGCGACTCCAAAGTCTTGCATTGGACGGCTAAGGAGTTCTCCGAGGTCCAGGCCATTCCTTCAAGAGGATCCATGATCCTGCAGCCGTTTTCTTTCAAAGAGAGATACTACCTGGCTTTGGGAAGCGACTACACCTTCTCGCAGATCTATCTGTGGGATGCCGAGAAGAAGGTTTTCGAGCGTTTTAAGGAAGTCTACATCCAGGCTCCTCGTTCCTTCACCGTGGTCTCCACCGACCGGAGGGACTTCATATTTGCCTCCAGTTTTAAGGGCAGCACACAGATCTTTGAGCATATCATTATTGATTTGAGCCTTTGAGAGTTCAACTTAATAACTGCAGGACAATATCAGAGTTTAAAGGGATAGTTCGGCCAGTAATTTCAATTTGCTTTCTCATTTGCTCACACTGGAGTGGTGTGAAAGTTTTGTAAATGCCCTCCTTCTGTTGAACACAAAGGACAATACTTCTTTGTTTATATAGAGTTATAGTGAGCAGTGTTTCTCAACCAGGTTCCTGGGGGACCACCAATACTGCATGTTTTTGTCACCATCCTGCACTTTGTCTCCGTTGCCCTTCGTGTTCCCTGTTTTAGTTTTTTCTTGTGTGTCCTTATTTACTTAATTTCAATCACCTGTTGTTCCAGCCTGGGTATTTAGGTGTTCACTTTTTCTCGGAGTCAGAACACTGTGGGTTTGCCTTGCGTTCTCTTGGCCTCTTGATCATTGTTTAGTACTTTCTTGTTTCTCCGCTCATGGAGTTTTCTTTCCTTTTGTTACTCTGTTAAAGAACCCCCGTGTATACTTCATCGGAGAAGAACCTTCATTAACTGTTTTGCTACCAGGTTTTCGGGATCCTCTCTCTGAGGACATAGTCTCAATAGGCACGATTGCCTTGAACCATGCTGAAGTGCAGTTGTCCCCCCTTTCCTCTTCCCCGACAGCCCGCACTGTGCACCTTTACCTTCTAAACCGAAGTACGCTTATGTCATCGATGATGCAACTGTTTAGTTTAACAGGAGGAGAAGTATTCTGGCTCAGCACAGTGGAGATTGCTTTAGTTATATTGTTTTAGTCTTTTGGGATGCAGTGACACGCAGTCAAATGTTTTGCCGAACAGATCCACAACTTTTGACGCTTATAAATGATCATGAAAGTCCTCGTGCTGCAGGAATTAGGAGGTTTGCTGAAGGTGGAGCTGACGTGCAAAGAGGGGTTTGCGTCTCTAATAAACTATGACAATTCATGTTCATTGAACAGTAAGAATGATTAATAAATCCATGTCAAACAGTCCCTTAAAATTGACGTTCAACCGTGCTTTGCACTTACACTAGAAGCGTACCACGCCAAAGCCCAATTGAACCACGGTCTGGCACACCTCTTCCACACCTCGCGCCTAGGCCCAATTCGGATCACTCACACTTGTCAAACGAACCGGGAAACGCACCTGGGCACGGTTCAGATAGGATAGTGTGAGTGCACCCAAAGTGTTTTGTTTGGGCCTTACCCATCTGACCTTATGGCTCTGTGATACCACTCACCAGTCTCCTTACCAGAGACCTGGATTTGAGGCCAGTGCATGACAGTTTTGAATGTATCCTTTGCTTGTCACACCCATTACAGGTCTTTCAGTCTCTGCTTATGAGCTGATGATCTCAATCAGGTGTGTTTGGTTAAGAAGACATGGGCTGTTTCTCAATATGCATTCTTCAGCGTTCTTGTGTCCTCCTGTTCTCTTGTAACGTCATCATCAGCTGCCAAAGTTCAGTTCCAAAACCTAAGACCGCAAGAATGGAGGACGCGTGAAACTTCCTGGATGTATTCTTGCTTTCGAGGACGCACCGATGCAGACTTGAGGGCAAAACTCGCTCGAGAAGTCCCAGAAGTGATTGCGGCTGAATAACGGAGGTGGGAAGCGTAGCATTTTATATAGATTTGTTATTAAAGTTTGGAGATGTAACTTATTTATCTCAGGAGTTTCCTTAACGCCCCGTTCACAAGGGGCATCAGCTTCAACGCTTCCCATTCACTTTGAATGGGTGACGTCAGGCGTTGCCGAACTGCATTGGGAATCCAATCGCTTTGCTCGCTGCAGAAGTTGGGACTTTCTCAACTTTAAGCGCCGACGAAAGCGTTGCTATGACGATCACGTCAGCCCCAACTTTAGACACGCCCTCTGTCAAGCATTGACGCTGAAGCCCCAAGCGAATCAGGCATAAATTAGATGGTGAAAGTAAACATTACCATGAAAATCTTAATAGAAGCATAAACACATTAAGGGTCGATTTTATTTTTATTGTGCAATGTATATTTGTAACGTCTTTATGCAGAGTATAAAAACAATAAATGTTTGATTGAATGCTGTAATGTTTAAATAGTTTTCCATTTAAAAACCCGTGAAGGTCATGTGACCATCAGGAAGCACGCAGCATCTCATTTCTCACAGGACGCGTTCTCTGTTCTCGCGGTCTTCCGAGTTCGTTCTTCCGAGGGTAACTTGGCCAGTCTCCATAAGAACGCAAGTCCGTTCACTGCATTCTTGAAATTGTGAAACATCTAAGGAAAATGTGCAGAGCTGGTGGTCTTCCAGGAACGTGGTTGAGAAATACTACTTTAAAGATAAACACAAAAAGCAAGATAACAAGATAACAATAACGTCATTCTAGATATGTTTCTGAATGTTAAACAACAGCAGAGTTTAGACCTCAGCTATAACGATATAGATTTAGCTTTCCATTGTTCTTCAGAATAACTTTCTTTTGTGTTCAACAGAAGCAATTGTAAGGGATTGTGAGTAAATGATGAGCCAATTTTCATTTTAGGGTGAACTGTCTCTTTGAGGCATGTCAGCAACCCCTTCCTTGGGTCGTTGGGCATTTCTGGGTTAGGCAGTTTGGGTTTTTTGAAGAAGGAGGTAATCTGGCATTATCAGGTTCACAGTAATACATATTAAATCATGCATCTGTGTAGTTTTACACACAGTTGAAGTCAAACTGATTAGCCCCTTCTTATTCGAATATTTCCCAAATGATGTTTAACAGATTCAAGAATTTTTCACAGTATTTCCTATAATATTTTTTCTTCTGGAGAAAGTCTTATTTGTTTTATTTCGGCTAGAATAAAAGCAGTTTTTAATTTTTCTGAAACCCTTTTAAGGTCAATATTATTAGCCCCCTCAAGCAATATTGTGTTTTGGATAGTCTACAGAACAAACCACTGTTATACAATGACTTACCTAATTACCCTAACTGTAAACTAATTATCCTAATTAACCTAGTTAAGCCTTTAAATGTCACTTTAGGCTGAATACTAGGATCTTGAAAAATATCTAGTCAAATATTATCTACTGTTATCATGACAACGATAAAAGAAATCAGTTATTAGAAATGAGTTATTAAAACTATTATAATTAGAAATTGAGGAAAAAAATATACAGGGGGGCTAATAATTCTGACTTCAACTGTACAGTATATATAACAATTCCTCATCCCTACTGAATCATTGGACATTTCTGCCAAGCATACGATGCATGGACTGCAGAAAAAGAGTTGCACTTGTCACCTGTAACTACCTAAATCACTCAACATAATGACATATACTGTAACTCCGAGAGCCTTTCAAAACTCTTTCAAACCATGCATGATATGGGTGCAACAACATTAAATAAAAAATAATTGTAAAAAAAATACAAGTTACAGAGCAGGCATGCAGATCTAATAGTGATACAGGTGACAAATGCAGTCCTGTTATCTTTAGAGACATTAAAGAATATTTTTACCTCATTGTTGCAACACAGGCTCATTGTGAAAGCGTAGCTCTATATAGATTTCTGGAGATCGCAAATTATGTAGCCAGCAGTACCTATGGCTGCATTTCGTCTTTAAATTGAACACTACAGGGCGGCATGACGCCATTCTTTTTTTACGCTTACCAGCTGACTGCTAACCTCCATATGGACGGCTTTCCTGCTGTTACCAGACTTGAGACGCAGAGAGAAGTTGACTACGACGACGGGGTTTGAGTCTGGTGAAGAACGGTTCCAGAACACAGATAAGACAAAAACAGAAGCCAAAAAATGAAATAAACAAGTAAATAACAGGGTGAGAATGTGGTAAAATTTGAAAACCTGGTAAAAATCAGGCGAGGGCTTTTCTTTTTCTGGATTGCTTTTTAAAACGCTGTCGGGTGGGGTTTCAGGAAGGGGGTGGGCGGGTCAATCGGTGCTTTTGAAAACACTGTTGGTTGGGTTTAGAGGAGGAGGAGGGTGGATCAGTCAATCGGTCAGTCAGTCAACAGCGGGCTCTGGTGTATTTATGCGATAACAGTAAGTGCGAATGCCACTGGCAAGGGGAATTTGAGATGTCAAAATCGTACACAGCGACCTCCAACTGCAAAAAAGTAGCTCCTGGGACGTATTTTTTGCTCTCCAGAAAGGTATACAAGGGTACATTTTCAGAATGAGCCTAGGTTGCATTGTTCACTATTTAATGAAGTTATACATTATTTCTCATACACTCAAAGACTAAGGGCGCGTTTACATGGCAGTTTTTGACTTAAAATACTGCATAATACTACGTTTATCGTTATAATTTGTGGGGATACTTTATTTTTTTACGTTACGTCTGTATATTAACATTAAATAGATAAACTTTTTCGTTGATGTCATGTAAACATACCCTAAGTTGTAATGTCAAGAGCAATCATATTATTGGAAAATGAAACAAATTATGATGTAAATTATGATTGTGTGGTCATTCGAGTTTTTGCAGTTGTTTTCGCCTTTTGCAAATGAAAAATGCTTCAATACAGGGAATTTTTCAAAAGCACAAACCTTTAAATCATCTATAAATGACTAAATCTTTCTCATTAAAACCAAATGTTAAGCTGAATTTCTGATTTTTTTTGGGTGCAATGAATGTAAACAGCTTTTTTATTTTAGTTTAAGTACTATTGACATACATAATGAATGTCAGACTTTGATAACAAGTGCGTTAAAGGATGAATTGTTGTCCTTTGCAAGCTGGAATACAGAAAGATAAGAAGAAACCAACCCAATTTATTATTATTGAGCCTGCAAAAGCATGATATACAGCTTATTAATATTCAATACCTTATAAAAGCTAATTAAAAACTTACTTGATCACATCATGTCCTTGTTTATACCATTTTAGCCTAATCTTATGCAAAAAAATGTTATTTTGTAAATCATTGACTTGTTTTTATTCTCATTTGTTGTTTTTAAAATCGAATGTAAATAAATGCTTATGAACACTGACTAATTTGACTGTTAATTCATAATTCAGTTATTATTATACATGTATACTATTTATAAAATATATCACTCTTGGTTATTGAATACACTCACCGGCCACTTTATTAGGTACACCTGTCCAACTGCTCGTTAACGCAAATTTCTAATCAGCCAATCACATGGCAGCAGCTCAATGCATTTAGGCGTGTAGGCATGGTCAAGACGATCTGCTGCAGTTCAAACTGAGCATCAGAATGGGGAAGAAAGGGGATTTAAGTGACTTTGAACGTTGCATGGTTGATGGTGCCAGACGGGCTGGTCTGAGTATTTCAGAAACTGCTGACCTACTGGGATTTTTATGCACAACCATCTCTAGGGGTTACAGAGAATGGTCTGAAAAAGAGAAAATATCCAGTGAGCGGCAGTTCTGTGGGCGCAAATTGATGTCAGAGGAGAATGACCAGACTGGTTCCGGCTGATAGAAATAAGGCAACAGTAACTCAAATAAGCACTTGTTACAACCGAGGTCTGCAGAAGAGCATCTCTGAACACACAACACGTCCAACCTTGAGGCAGATGGGCTACAGCAGCAGAAGACCACACCGGGTGCCGCACCTGTAAGCTAAGAACAGGAAACTGAGGCTACAATTCACACAGGCTCACCAAAACTGGACAATAGAAGATTGGAGAACGTTGCCTGGTCTGATGAGTCTTGATGAGTTGTAGGAGGGAGGATAATACATTTCCATGCACACAAACACGCACTCTTTGTCGCCAATGCCCTTGCGGTCACATCCATGAATATAGAAAAGTGATGTAAAATGATCATTTTCATAATACCAAAAAAATTCATGTACATACATACACATATATATATATATATATATATATATAAACACACACGCATACAATTTACATAAATTTTCTACATCGATGGGTAAGTGAACGCACGGGCATTCCTGCCAAAGAGCATGTGTTTGTGTGCATGGAAATGTATTATCCTCCCTCCCTGTTAAATAAATTTAGTCTAATCCATGACCTGACCCCCCCCCCCCCCCCCCCATCCTTCACTTCTCAACGGAGGGAGCAATTCATTCGTGAATTTGAGGTAAAGTTGGTTTTATTTTCACACATTTGGACGTTCTCCTTAATAATATAATTTCAGAAGGGGTATTCCTTACCAAAACAGTGAAGTCATATGACTATCAAAGTACAACAATATTCACAGTCAACTAAATAGTGCTAATGTTGTTTTCAAGTCATATTTACATGTGATTTCAGACCGAATATTCAAAGTACCAAGGCAAACATTATAGGGAACATGTCACAGGTTGTCCCTGAACGAATGTGCCAATATAAAACCAACTTAACCTCACTTATGAACGTCTTTGTTCACTCATCCGACAATAATACAAGTTTCTGGCACTGCAGCGTCTTGTTGTCATATTTCATTTACATTGTTTGCTGATTTTATTCAACAGAACTAGCATAAGCCTAGAATTTAGTGTGGGTTGGTGCTACTTTGCATTATGGTGAATGCAGTAAATGATGTATTATCATCCGTAACGTTACTTGTTGAGCACAAAAGTTAGTAACATAAAACAACGTAAAAAACGAAAACTTACCTATGAAATGTTCTCCCTTTATGCTTTGTTTTCTTTGTTTGCGCGTTACTACACCCGGTCTCTCTAGCTTTAGTCTTGACTGAATGCGGTTGAAAGGCTTTTGTCCTAGGAGCACTGTACAAATATGGCGGCGCTAATGACGCATGCTCAGGGTCTATATGCGATATCAAGTGCATATATCTTATGTTGAACGAAGAGTCCAATGGATTGCGTTGATATGGTCACGTGATCATGCAGTATGAGGCGTCCTAACAAGGGCGTACTTTTGGTTTTATTTTCTGTCAAATCGGGAGCGGGAGATTTTGTTACAGACACACACTCACACGCAAAAAAGGAAGAAACTATTGGGTAAGTGCTCCCTTTTTATTCGCTGTTATAGGCTGCTTGAGTCTGTTAAATCACACTTCCTGTTTTAATCGTTTAATTAAGGAATTCATACGCAGACCACTAGACATTACACCAGCCTTAACTTGTTGGCCAGCGGGCTTTTGGACGTTTTAAGCCTGGTCTTAGCTTGGACACAAGCTGGAATGACCAGCCAAAGTCAGCTACGTAAACCCAGCGTCTCAGACAGGATTTAGCTTGTATAATCCAGCTGGTCTCCCAGCCTTACCAAATAAGACCAGGCTGGAAATGGTAAAAACCCCTCTAAAACCAGACTGGCCACCATTTTAGGCTGGTTTAATTTATTTTGTTTTTCCCAGTAGGAATGATGTTGTGAAAAAGATATATTTTCCCCATTGCAGTCCACTGTAATAAAAAAAAGCTTAACCTGACTTAATGTATCTTAACATCAAGTGATGAAAACCAAATTTCTAGCTAATTTACTTGTAATTAACATTAAATACTATCAAAAGGATGAGCCCTGTTCCACAATTAAAATGTGAACAACAGGCAGTGGCGGTTCTAGACCAGAGTGACTGGGGGGCTGGGCAGGGGCCACTTGTACTTTTAGACAGGGGCGCAGCAACCGGGCGGGATACATCCCCCTCACTTTTTTAGACCGACCATTTAGAAACAGATGATTAATAATTGTATGAACGTAAAATATTGAATCTCATTCAACTGTCCTCCCACTTGTCTGCTACGGCCCTGCTTTTAGGGGGCACACTTTAACATACATCACAAACTACAAGTAAATTTTCTTTCATGCATCCCTCTTCAGTCTTCATAAACAAGCCAATTAAATAACTTGTTAATATATTTGTATAGTAGGATGACACATTTTTAACATTCAAGTACATCAAGGCCCATTTTTGCACTTGTGAACTTTAACAGATGCAATTGAAGTCAATTTTTTTGCCCTCCCAATAATATAAAATAATGTTTTCCAAATGATCTTTAACAAACCAAGGATATTTTCACAGTATTTCCTATAAAACAAAAATTATTATTCTGGAGTCATAATAAGTCTTAATTCTTATAGTTTATTTCTTTAATAAAAGTAGTTCATTTATTCATTCATTCATTCATTCATTCATTCATTTTCTTTTCGGCATAGTCCCTTTATTAATTTAAGTTAAGTTTATTAAGTTATTAATTAAGTTAAGTGTTTTTTCATGTTGTTGTTGGGGGTGGTGTCAATGGCATGCGTGGAAGCGCATTCTCTTGACTGCTGAAAGTGTTTAATTTATCAAAAATATAATTAGATTTTATGAACAGCTTTTTTTTTATTTGCTGTCCCCAGGTTGTTGTTAAGTTAGGGTTTCAATTTTAAAACGGATTTGTTTATAAAACTCTAATATTTAGCATGCCAAATGTTTCACAGGCATCAGCGACACATCTGTCATTCTCTCATCGCCCGTTTCCACTGAGTGGTATGGAACGTTCAAAATCATATTTAACTTTGAATACATTTTTGTGTAAATTTTATCTATTTATATTTTATATATTTGTCTATGTAACTTTTTTTAGTGTAATACGAATTTGTTTTATCATGTAATATTTTATAAATATCCATTTTGCCACGAAATAGCCATAAGTTGCTAATGTGGCAATAAATAAATAATAAATAAATAAATACCTCAAGGGTAGATATTAGTACCTAAAAAGTACGAAAGTGTTCTTCTTAATTTTTAGGCTCTAATATGTACCCTTGAGGTATTAATATGGACCTTTTAGGTACAGATTTGTACCTTTTGAAAAGGTACCACCCCAGTGACAGCTCGCATACCTTTATTTCTGAGAGTGTACATGATGGTAATAGTTCGGTTAAGATGTTTACATGCCTGTACTGCACTTCAATAATGCGACTAAAAATCGGCATTCTCCACATGTCTAAATTCGATTTCTCGTTAGTTCGATTACGACCTTAATCTGATTAAATGAATCAAAAATAGCTGTTTACATGGTTAACTCTTAATCAGAGCATTGTCTTAATCGCATTACAATCAAATTATTGGTGTCCATGTAAACGTAGTTGCATTAAATGTCACTAATGGTATTGCTGTTTAACATCTCTCCACAGGTTGCAGTGAACATTTAAAGATCCATGGCATTCCAGATCCAATTACCAATTCCAGTTTCAGTTCCACTTTCAGTGCCACCAAGAAAAACAGACACTATAATACAATGGATCATAGAAAACAAGACAGAAAAACTGGGCAAATTATTAAAAAGCAAAGATATTAATGGACTATACCCTTCTGAGGTCTGGAATGATGATGTTACACTATTAACCGCAGCTGTTTTATGTAGAAATGAAAAAATCTGTTCCTATCTTCTTAAAGAGGGAGCTGATCCTAACAAACACTCCACAAATGGAAAAACTCCTCTACATTATACAGCGTTTCAAGCTGGAGTTCCTCTGAGTATTGTGAAAAGATTACTTGCAGCAAAAGCTAACCCTAATGGATATGGGCTACAAATATTTACTCCATTGCAATGTGCTGCTGATAAAGGCCGTGAAGACATTGTGAAGGCACTTATAGAAGCTGGAGCGTTACCTGAAAGACACTATGGGAGATATCCAGAGCTTGATGAAAAAGTGGAAAGAATAATTAGTAAAATATCGTCACAGAGTGAAGAATTTCAAAAAGTGCATCAGTTTTTCTCTCTGTCTTGTGCTATATCAGTGAAAAAGCATAAAGAAGTTTATAGAATCTATAAGGAAGATTTCTTTCAAGAGCACCCTTTTATTCATACAATTCTGTTTGAGGTGTATTTTGATGTCATTGGACAAGGAGCAGAGCAGTATCATCAGAGCGCCATCAAGTGGTTAAAAGACACAAAGAGTGCAGACCGATACATCGAAGGAGTCATCAAGCGCTTCCCAAAAATCCCTCAGGAACACTGGATTTATCCACTGACCACGTTAAATGCAGCTTTGTGTGTCAGCAAAAGAGTTTCTCCTGAAGTTTTCAGTGAGCTTGTGCCAATTCTAACAAACAGTCTTCAGCCCTTTGAAAACATGCAAGGAGAAAACATTGATCATCTGGTACTGAAGATACTCAATGTCATGATGCAGAAGACGTCTGAGCAGAAACTGAGACTGAACCATTCTGTCTATGAGAAGCTATGCAAAAGTCTGTTGCCTCTCACACATTCAAACTACTCAAGCCTGATTAGATTGATGACCTATCGACTGTTTGTTTATTTAAATGACTTTGCTCCTGAGCTTGTTTCATTGAGTGGATTGTCTCCGGTTCCGGAAACAGTACTCCTCAAAGCAGAGACGGAAATGGACGAAGCCATGAAAAAGAAGCTGCAAAAGTTGGATGAATCACTGAAACATCCAGCAGGTTCAAGCGCAGTGGAGAGTTTATGTGAGGAAACCGCAGCTCTATCAACACGCAGGAAGAAGAAAAAGAAGAAGAGGAAAAAGGGATCACAAGAAGCTGAGCTGCAAGGTAAAGAAGAACCGTATTCAGTCACTGAAGTGACATCCATTGAGGAATCAACTTCAAGTGTGCAGCCATTCCCACAGCCAACTGTGATCCCAAAAGAGTGGAATCAAACTAGCATTCGTTGGAGGCCCAAGCTTGAGAAGCTAGCTAACATTGGTGGTAGCAAGACATACAGACTGGGAAATCTTACTCTTGTTCTTAATCCTGAATATCTTATTGCTAAAGGAAGTGATGGAACTGAAGTTTTCCTTGGATTGAGGGACGACGGGACAGAGGTGGCTGTGAAACGAATGATTAAATCTAACTACCAAGTCCTTAAAAATGAGAAGGAATTTCTTTGACTTCCAGAACTTGACAGTCCGTCCATTGTGCGATATGTGGACTTTGCTGAAGATGCCCATTTTGGATACCTTGTTCTTCAGCTTTGTGAGTACACACTGGAGGAATATATCCAAGATCATTTACCAGAAGACAAGGATGTGAGATCTTTGGTTCTGGAGAAGCTGGTGAAGGAGGTTTTGTGCAGCTTACAGGTTTTACACGACCCACAAACCAAAGTCCTCCATCGGGACATCAAACCCCAGAATGTGCTGATTGGTAGGAATTAAACCTGATTGGGGCCACAGTTATAATTAAAATATCAATCTATTTTTCATCTTTGAACTAATGCGGACTTTTCATGTTACAGACATCAACGGAAAAGCTAGATTGGCTGATTTTGGCATAAGTCGCAGACTTAAACAGAATGAAACCACTTTGAGAACAAGCATTGCCAGAACTAGATGCTGGAAGGCAAAGGAGACCATAGATGAGGAGGTCAACACAGGGTGCAAGAGGAGCTCTGACATTCAGGTCTGTTTCAAGTATTAACCAATGAACTCAAAGTGTACTTACTGAATATATTTATTTAAACCTGTTTGAAGGTTGCAGGGATGTTAGTGTACTACATTCTCTCTAGAGGACACCATCCATTTGGTAAAGGTGCTGCTTGTGAATACAACATTTTACAAGGAAAATACTCACTGGAGTATCTGGATGATGATGTGGCGAAGGATCTTATTGAATGGATGATCAATGGAAATCCAAACAACAGACCGACTGTTGAGCAGAGCCTTGCACACCCCTTCTTCTGGAGTGATGAAAGGTAAAATACTCCATTGAGCTATTTACTGTCAGCAATTTAAATTTACCAACACATCATGACCTTATGAATTAGGTACAGTATCTGTACATTTGGAAATGATTACGGTACTAGCCTTGTATGAACTTCTATTAAATGATGAAGGAAGCTGCATTGTGTCTAGACATTCGTTTTCAGTTATCTGAAGATGTTGTGTTGTTCATTAAATCGTGTCAGGAGGGTCGAGTATTTGAAAAAAATTGGGAATCAGAATGAGGCAGAGAACTGCCGTAAAGTGGACGAGGAGCTTCTTCATGCTGTTGAAAAATTCACTGAGGGAAAAAGCTTTTCTCAATGGAAGAATAAAGTACGTCCAATGCACAAACATTCTAGTAATTATGTAAATATATGTGACAATGTAAAATGTATGAAAAATTAATAACTTCAAAATCAGAAGTATTAAATATTCCAGATGTCCTCTTCATAGTGTGTGGCATGCTTTAATCTGGGTTTGAGCAATAATTTGACTTTCTTCTATTCGTCCTTTGACAGTTTCCGTCTGAACTGGTCCAGAAGCTGGATGGAAAGAAGAAAGGCTATCCTGAGAGCACACTAGGCCTGCTGCGTTTTATACGCAACCTACATGAGCATTAGTGAGTTATATGTCATGTGATGTAAAAAATTGGCTTTACTAAAGTGTGTTATTGTGTGTCAGACCCTGTTTTTACTCTACACAGTCCAGAGGATGCAGAGAGCATCAACCTGATGGGTTTATTCCCTGATCTCTTTGGGAGCGTGTTCAGGTTTGCCAAGGAGAAAGGATGGCACTCCAGAGCGAGTCTGAAAAAGTTCTTCAGCTCCGTTCAACAGATTTAATTCTTGTTGTTTTTGGTTAAAGCAGGTACATTGATCCTGCACTGAGTTTCAAGAGTGAGTTTAAATGAAGGGTCGATTTAGGACCCTCATCCTTTGATGAACTGAGATTCATCCCTCACACAAATCGCTAAACCCAGACAATCAAAAAACATTCACACACAATATTTCTTAAACTGGATGCTTTGTATAATTTCTGATACTGCATTATGCCTGGTACACAGCTTCTTCATAAGAGTAATAAATATTCATATTATCAGCCCATAAAGGACTCAGCACACACACACAACACATTTCAAGAGTTCACACTTAGCTCACGATTTATACATAGCTTGTTTGGCGTGCTGTCCCGGGAGAGAGCCCTGAGCTCAAGGGATCCTCGAGCCCAGGGCTCCCTCCTTTCACAGGGCGAGGGGAGACTGAGCTCAGATCGATCTGAAACTCCCCCGCTGCTGAGGCCAAGGTGAACTTCCTGAGAGTAAGACATTAGAAAAAGATTTAGGCTTATTTTATCTAACCAGGGAACCCGGGGAAACCCACACGGAGAACATGCAAACTCCGCACAGGAACACCAGATGGCCCAGTGAAGACCCAACGCCATTGGTATTCTAGCTGTGAGGCAAACGTGCTAGTCACTGGGCCACCGTGCCGCCCATTCTGCATAAAGGTGGGAGGAGGGGGGGGGGGGGGGGTTTCTTCCAGACGAAGATAGTTGTAGAGAGGAAATGAGGGTATATACAGTGACTTGGGATCCTTTGATTGGAGGATCATGATTAGCTAATGTGGACCAGCTGGGTCTATCATGAGCACATGCTCCTCTCGAAATTAGTTTAAGATTTAAACTTCACTTGTCTAGTCTTGTTATTAATCTCTTAAAGTACTGACACACACTCACCTGTGGTGGAATACTTACCTCTGTTTGCTTTGAGAAATCACATTCATTGTCCTGTAATTCATGCATCAGAATCAGCAATAAATTATAAACTCTTCTATTTTTATCATCTGTCTAGAAACTCAGCTGTTTATTATTTTGTTCCTGTTGATTCCAGTCGTCCTCCTGCCACTGCTCTTTTTCTTGAAATAATCCCAACATTTCTGTGTTAAAAATATTTTTTATTAGTCATAAATAATACTGAATTACAGAATTTGGTATTTTTGCAGCTTTACAAAAGGTGCGCGTTATTACATTACGGTCAAAATCAGAAAAGATAAAGTGTTGCGTATAGGGTGGACAAAATATGGTGTGAAAAAGTCTTTGCCCCCTTGCTGTTTTTTTCTCTTTCTCTCTCTCTCTCTCTCTCTCTCTCTCTCTCTCTCTCTCTCTCTCTCTCTCTCTCTATATATATATATATATATATATATATATATATATTTATTATTATTTTTTTTTCATGTTTGTCACACTTTAATTTAGGGGTCCAAACTTGGTCGCTAGTGTCCTGCTGAGTTTTGCTCCAACTTGCTTCAACACACCTGCCAGGAAGTTTCTAGTATATCTAGTAAAAGCTTGATTAGCTGATTCAAGTTTGTTTGATTAGGGTTGGAGCTAAAATCTCCAGGACACCAGCCCTCCAGGACCGACAGCTTTAATATGTCAAATCATAAAACAAATTTAAATACTAGTCAGAGATAACACAAGTAAACAATCATGCAGTTTTTAAATATGGAAAGGGAAAACAAATTACATATACATAGCCTGGTGTGAAAAAGTGTTTATAGTTACATAGATAACCTGCAGTTATACAATATATAGTGTCCTTTTCAAAAAGATAATGTCTGTGTGTACTGTATGGTACATTTTCAGTTATATTAATATGTATATATGTGCTTACCATTTTCTGCTGTCTAATCATTCTGTAATATAACAGTGTTGTTCTGTCCATTTTATTATTATTTTCCTAATGATATCTTCATCTAGCAATTTTCTCTCCAGTTCTGTTGATAAGGTTGGCTTGGCTCTTACATTTTAAAGTTTGCTTAAGGTGAACTTTGTATAGGTGTGGTTTAAGCAACCATAAAAAAGGTAAAGGTTTTATAATAACACCAATACCAACTCAATGACAGGGCTGCAACACAGAACAGGTAAGCAGTTATCGATTGTCATTTTTAAAAATATTTTATAATTCTTATGTTTTCACAGTAACCACACACAGATTACACAATGGAGAATAATGGTGTTATTGTTTATGTTTAATAGTTACATTGTGTATACCAAACACAACCGTCATTTGGGGATGAGCAAATCGTGTTAAATTATACGAATTAGATCGTACAAATTAGCCACTAAAAGAAAAAGTTACGAATTGCCGTGAGATTGTGTTGCGTATACAGTATACAAATAATATACAGTCAAGTCCGAAATTACACCTCTCAAATTCTTATTTAAAGTTATGTTTATTCAACCAGCAAGTTGTTGTTTTTTTTGACTGGAAATGACACAGGTTTTTCCCAAAAGATAGTAAGATGATGTACAAAACGCATCATTTTGGAAATTAAATTATATTTATTTACATTTGAACAAAAACTTAAAGTCAGAATTTGACAGGCGTATGAACAATTTTGGGCTTGACAATATACGATACAACTAAACAAAATTAGATCGCAATGCTTTGTTCAGGTGATCATGTAATAATTGGCATATTCTGCCAGGTACAATACAAAGGATAGTTTCTTTACCATGCAAATCAGCATTGCACTGAAAAAGTACTTTAAGCAATAATATGAACTCAACTGTTATAAAGATGTCAGACGGTTTACATACAGACTTTTGGCTCATAATGGCACTTGAAAAGCTTCACCTGTGTTAAAAAAATCTGATATCATTAGCTGGTAGCAGTAAATAGGGTGCATTCATAAGCACTGCTCATGTTAAAATATAAAAAAGGCACTGCTACGTCACGGTGCTGTAGGCCTCAAAATCACTGAGGTTTGAATCCTAGATTAACGTCAGGAAATTCCAAAAAATGAGGCTTGCTTTGTTTAAATCCCTCCAGTATGACAGTAGACACACTAAACACAGAGCCCAGTGTATGATTGGTGCCCTTTAACATTTTGCTGTTTTTTTTTTTTCAGTGTTTCTTTGCAATCTATTATAAAACGAATAGCAATATATATATATTAAATGTTGTGATGTGTATCATGTCTCCACAGGCGGACATTTAAAGATCCATGGCATTCCAGATCCAAGTATCTCTTCCTGTTCCAGTTCCAATAGGACCTAAAAAAACAGACCCCCTAATAAAATGCATCATAGAGAAAAAGGCAGAGAGACTTCGCAAGTGTATAAGAGGCAGAGATATTAATGGACTGTACTCTTGTGAGGACCAGAATGAGGATATCACACTTTTAACTGCAGCAGTCATATGCAGAAATGAAGACATCTGCACTTATCTGCTTGGAGAGGGAGCTGATCCTAACAAACACTCCACGAATGGAAAAACTCCTCTACATTATACTGCTTTTACAGCTGGAGTTCCTCTGAGTATTGTGAAAAGATTACTTGCAGCAAAAGCTAACCCTAATGGACATGTGCTACAAAGGTTTACCCCACTGCAATGTGCTGCTGATTTTGGCCGTGAAGACATTGTGAAGGCACTTTTAGAAGCTGGAGCTTCACCTGAAAGAAACTATGGGAGATATCCACATGTTGACAAAAAAGTCAAGGCAATGATTTATCAATTATCTTCACAGAGTGACGAGTACAAGAAAGTTAGTTTATTTTTCTCTCTATCTGATGCTGTACCATTGAAAAATCAGACAGAAGTATACAGAATCTATAAGGAACATTTCCTTCAGGAACATCCGTTCATTCATAAGCTTCTGTTTGAGATGTATTTTGGTGTCATTGGTCCAGGTGCAGAGCAATATCGTCAGAGCGCCATCAAGTGGTTAAAAGACACAAAGAGTGCAGACCGATACATCGAAGGAGTCATCAAGCGCTTCCCAAAAATCCCTCAGGAACACTGGCAGGATGCACTAAACTGCATATATGCAGCTTTGTGTGTCAGTGAAAGTGTTTCTCCTCAGGTTTTCAGTGAGCTTGTGCCAATTCTAACGAATAGTTTTGAGCACTTTGAAAACATGCAAGGAGAAATAATAAATCATCTCATATTGATTATACTTAATGTCATGATGCAGAAGACGTCTCACCAACAAAGCAGTGCAAACTATTTGATCTATGAGAACTTATGCAAAAGCCTGCTGCCTCTTACACATCCTGATTACTCGGGTAGGATTAGCGTTTGGGCCTATGGACTCTTTGTCTATGTATATGAAATTGCTCCTGAACTTGTTGGATTCACCTCCATCCCAGAGACGATACTTAACACTGCAGAGCTCGAGATGGATGAAGTCATGAAAAAAAAGCTGCAAAAGTTGGATGAATCACTGAGACATCCTGCAAATTCAAGTGCAGTGGAGAGTTTATGCGAGGAAGCTGTGGCTTCATCAATGCACAGGAAGAAGAAAAAGAAGAAGAAGAAAGTCCAGCAAGAAGTGGGATCACAAGAATGTAAGCTTCCATTGAAAGAAGAATCTTTTTCAGGCACTGGATTGAAACCCACTGAAGAATCCAACTCAAGTGTACAGCCCTTCATACAGCCTGCTGCTGAGAACCCTAGTATCTCAAAAAGGTGGCTTCAAACCAGTCGTCGTTGGAGGCCCAATCTTGAAAAGCTAGCTAATATGGACATTTATAATACTTACAGGCTGGGGAATCTTACTCTTGTACTTAGCGATGAATTTCAAATTGCTAAAGGAAGTGATGGAACTGAAGTTTTCCTTGGATTGAGGGACGATGGCACAGAGGTGGCTGTGAAACGAATGATTAAGTCTAACTATCAAGCCCTCAGGAATGAGGAGGAATTTCTACGACTTCCAGAACTTGAAAGTTCCTCCATTGTGCGATATGTGGACTTTGCAGAAGATGCCCATTTTGGATACCTTGTTCTTCAGCTTTGTGAGTACACACTGGAGGAGTATATCCAAGATCATTTACCAGAAGATGAAGATGAGAGAACTTCGGTTCTGAAGAAGTTGGTGAAGGAGGTTCTGTGCAGCTTACAGGTTTTACACGATCCACAAACCAAAGTCCTCCATCGGGACATCAAACCCCAGAATGTGCTGATTGGTAAGCACTAATACAACCCTTCTATGTCTATGTTATTTATTTAAACTATGTTTGTTTTTTGAGTTAACAATGGTCTTATCTTATTTCCCAGACATAAACGGAAAAGCTAGATTGGCTGATTTTGGCATAAGTCGCAGACTGAACCTAAGTCAAACCACTTTGAGAACAAGCATTGCTGGGACTAGATTCTGGAAGGCAACGGAGGCCATAGATGAGGAGGGCAACACTGGGTACAAGAGGAGCTCTGACATTCAGGTTGTATCTTTTGTCCTTAGTTTAAGCCAACAAATTCATTTAAAATTGGTTTGGTGAGCTCTGACATGCGAACTTGCCTCATATGAATGTGTGAGACCAATAGAAGTTCAAAACAAGACCTCTCTGCCCAGAAGTTTTAAATATGGATCCTCATTTTATCAGTGTCACATCTTCTTGTTTTGTCCCGTCCGTGTGCAGCATTGTCTGACAAAATATCACTTGCTCAAACTCTAGTTTTGTTTGTGAAGCTTTGTTTGAACAGGGTGCCTATCCACCAAAGCATCGTAGAAACACGAGCAATGTTTTAAAATAATCAGCTTTGAGCATTTCTCTAAAATGTCAATGAATTTTAAAATTGCAGCATTTCCATCGACAGCAACAGAAAAAACGCTCAGATGCCATTTCTGTAGTGCAAAAACGCTTTAGTGGACATTTCATTCTGTATGTTAAACCAATGGCATTGAACAGCAAGTTCAGCTCCACATTTTAGTACCGTTCTGTTGTCGCATAAACACTAAAACACACCAGCATTTGTTGTTAGAATTAGAACTAACTTTGTGGGTGCTTGATGGATAAATATGAATTTGCTTTAAGCTAAATTGTTATTAGTGCCTAACAGCATAACTCTTTGTTTACATCCGTGCTACAACATACAGTTGATGCAGTAAACAATGCATGTAAATACATTAACAACTATTAAAATACTTAAAGTTTGTGGCTCATTGTCCACACAAGAAAAGCACTTTGAAAATAACAGCATTTGGACGGCATGTTTACATTTGTCTACTAATGTTACAGTGCCAGTGGTGGAAAGAGTACAAAAAAAATCATACTCAAGTAAAAGTACCATTACTTGCCTAAAAATGTAGTGCAAGTAGAGTAAAAGTATCTGTTGTCAATATTACTCAAAGTATGAGTAAAAAGTAGCTCTTTCAAAAGTACTCAAGAGTAGTGAGTATTACGCTGTAAAACGCTGATGCATTGTTTAATTTGTGCATGTGTGTAAACGTAACATTCTGTAGTGCATCGAGTTATTGCCCAGCTGTCACACAACGTCATAAGATGCTAATATTAGGTTAGCTTTAGGTTGTAATGTCAGGTGACCAAAATTTAATGTCTAGCCAGCGTCTAAGGACAACGTTATTTTGATGTCCATTAACAACAACAATTGACGTTGATATTTGGTTGATTTTAATTTGTGTTAGAAATTGACCAAAATCCAACGTCGAACCAACGTCTTAAACCAACGTCATATTGACGTCAATACTAACATTTATTTGTCAGGTATGGCAACCAAAATCTAATATCTGATAGACGTCATACTGGTAACGTCCACACAATGTCAAGTTGTATCATTATTAGACTTTGATATTTGGTTGATTTTAGGTTGGACATTTGACATTGATGTCGGCCTGACGTTTGGTTCTGATGTCAACCTAATTTTCATTTCCAAACAAAATGCAACGTCCCCACGACGTTGGGGTATATCGTAAATCTGACATCATGTTGACATCTTGTGCCTGCTGGGTGTTTGAGGCCATTTTGGTTAACATACTGTAAACATCCGTCATCTTCTCATCAGTGACATGCATCTAAACAGTCTCTGGGTCAATGCGTGTAAAGATTTTGGACATCTTCTTGGACACTTTTAATGTTTCCAAACAGTTTGCTGCGATTATAAATCACCCACGTCTTGAGGTAGTTCAGTATGATGCGATTGACCTTCTATGTGCGATTTGATTGGACAGGAATCACAGGACTGATTTTTCTAATCCCCATAGACAAGACAAAATAAAGTAGTGACTGCAGGTTGAAGGAAAATAGTGGAGTAAAAGTAGCAATACTGCACTATAAATGTACTCAAGGGAAAGTAAAAGTACACATTTATAAAACTACTTAGTAAACTACCATTTCTGAGAAAAACTACTCAATTAATTTCAAGTATTTTGTTGTATTCCACAAGCAGCACTTGCTGTAGGCTTTGCCTTGTTAACTCTATATAAGTCGATTCCTCTTTTTAACTTTTCAGATGTTGTTTATGTTCACACAGCTACATTTTACACTAAGTTTAAAGTTTAAAATGTGAAATCGTTGTGGACCACCCCATTAAGTGCAGGTGCAGCCATTGAAACCTTATTGGCTTAAGACCTCCGGTCTCATTCACAGGTAGTTTGACTGTATGTTGCTGGTTGTTATTCCTATTCATTCCCCAATAGTCAAATGAATCGGAAGTTAAACAATTGCATAAAAGAGCTTATCTCTGCATTACAGAATAAGGTTAATAGATTGAGAAAAATCTATACTAATAACAGCGACCCTTTTTAAGGTTGCTGGGATGTTAGTGTACTACATTCTTTCTAGAGGACACCATCCATTTGGGAAAGGGATATATTGTGAAATCAATATTTTACAAGGAAGTTACTCACTGGATCATCTGGATGACGATGTGGCGAAGGATCTTGTTGAATGGATGATCAATAAAGATCCAAACAACAGACCGACGGTGGAGCAGAGCCTTGCACACCCCTTCTTCTGGACTGATGAAAGGTATAAAATGCCATTGATTTACCAATTACATTTATAACAATCTAAATTTAAACCTCATGACCTTATTAAATATGTAATTTTGGTAGCTGTATGTAACAAGGTTCAAAACTCACACTTGAAGGGGAATTCCCCCCTTCGCCTTTCTAAATCATCAGTTCTCCTTTTATATTTTTCTGTCAGGATCGAGACAAGTGTAGCGCACAGGTGACACTCGTTAACACTCATGCCACTGCGATGCCTTTGCTCGGTTTGCTCCCATGGCTGCCAGCCATGGCCCCCTTCATGACACTGTACAATTGTCAAAAAGTTCAGTGCTGCTTCTGGTACTAGCATCACATCAGTTCTTTGGATGAGGTCCTGACTCTCTGTGGTCATTAAAAGTCCCAGGATCTCCTTCAAAAAGAGTAGGACTGTGTCCCTGTTATCCTGGCCAAACTTGCCCACTAGCCCGTGACCTCCTAACCATCCCATGTTATAAATGGCTCCATCAGTCTTCTCTCCACTATTATATGGCCTGGCACAGAGTGGCTGCAGTCATGTCATCCAAGTGGATGCTGCACACTGGTGGTGGTTGAGGAGATTCCCCTCTAAATCTGACCCTGAAAAGCAATCTGAGTGCCCAAGAAAGCGCTGTATACATGTAATGAATTATTATGATTACATGAATTTAAGGAGAAATAACATATCTAAATGTTTTTTCTCAATAATCTGAAGATGTACATTTCATTTAATCATGTCAGGAGGGTCGAGTATTTGAAAAAAATTGGGAATCAGAATGAGGCGGAGAACTGCCGTAAAGTGGACGAGGAGCTTCTTCATGCTGTTGAAAAATTCACTGAGGGAAAAAGCTTTTCTCAATGGAAGAATAAAGTAAGTCTAACTTTAATGCAAAATAATAATAATAAATGAAAACAAAATCAGAAGTATTAAATATTCCAGATGTCCTCTTCATAGTGTGTGGCATGCTTCAATCTGGGTTTGAGCAATCATTTGACTTTCTTCTATTCTTCCTTTGACAGTTTCCGTCTGAACTGGTCCAGAAGCTGGATGGAAAGAAGAAAGGCTATCCTGAGAGCACACTAGGCCTGCTGCGTTTTATACGCAACCTACATGAGCATTAGTGAGTTATATGCAGAGATGTATAGTAACGAAGTAGAACTACTTCACTTCTGTACTAAAAGGCTGTATCTGTACTTTACTGGAGTATTGTTTTTTCTCCTACTTCCACTTTTACTTCAGTACATATTTTTGATGAGCTTATACTTTTACTCCGCTAGATTTTTTATGAGCTGCATCGTTACTCATTACTAGAGGTGTCAAAGTTATTGATATCGGTTCAGTAATAGATTATAACCGGTTATTGCGTACTGCGTATTGCGTTTATATCCTGTGCGCGATGTCGCAGTAGAATACTATGGCGAAGGAGGCGAGGGCGAGTAAATAATGCTCTTACTTCAATGAAGGCGACACAGCACACGAGCCGCTATTTCACTACTATGGAGAAATGCTGTAAAACTCCATCTTTACCTCTCGCTCTCTCACTTTCAACATTTGACCCGCTGGCGTGTTCGTGAGGTAACTTTTCCTCTCCTCTTGGCTGTTAAAGTGATACTTGTGAATCCAGACACGAGTGTGCCTGAGGTGCAAGTTTTCTCTACTGTGTCTATTATGGATTACCTGTGATAACCGGGTATTATACACATATTGACTGTAACCGCGGATGTTCTTCCCACCAACGGTGAACAGCGATTTAATTTCTGAAGCCGATCGCAGCTCTTTCTGTTGAGCTGGTGAAGACAATAAACAATAATGGGGTGTAAGACCTCGCTTGTCCGCTCAAAAAGCAAGCAGGATAACATTTACATTAGTTTATTTGCTATAAATGCTCAGGCTGTCTTCTGTGCATGAGTTTTGTTTGATACATTCAGAAAGAGTGTTTTCTTTGAGCGGGTCAAATTAAGGGTACAGTTCATATATATTACCGCTGTATTAAAGAACAAAATTGTAATAAAAATAATATATACATATTAATATATTTATAGATTTTAATTAAAAAAATGTTGTGTTGTGAAGAAAAAATCTAATTATGTATGGAAAGCATCGTCAATGCACCGAGATGCACTGAGATATCGAGTTGAACCGAATCGAAGGCATGATAATCGTAACTGAACCAAACCGTGAGACCAGTGTAGATTCACACCCCTACTCGATACAATTATGGACCTCTTTCTTGGCTCCTGCATGGAGGGCGCCATAGTGACCAGCATCTTCTGGTAGAATGTTTAAAACTTCCATTTACAGCGTTTACAATTGGTAATTTGCGATCCAAAAATGGGTTTCAATAGCATTTTGAGTGGATTACGGAGTGTTTTTGTGACACACAATGTTGAACGGTGTGTGTTAAAGCTGTTATAATCTGTCGTGAGAGAAAAATAGTATTGTAAGCCATGTTTCTTTTCGTTCTGCTTAATCATGCGCCCCAAAAAAAGATATTTAAAATAAACAAAACATTATGATTGTCATGATTACCAGCGATCTCTAACCACCAGAGGTCGCTGGTAAGCACTCACTTTCACATGGACTACATCTTGTGAACTACATATTCAGTCATGCCACACACACACACACACGCACACACACACACCTGCTCCAAGTCTCCACTGATTGGACTCCCACAGCTGATGCTGCTTCTGGACCTGATTTCCACACTACTTAAGCAGCACACGCACTCATTCACATGGCCGACTCTTGTTTACCTGTAAAGTGACAACTTAACGCGTTTTCCTTAGTCTTGTTTCTCCGTGTTTTGACCTTTGCCAAGTTTGTCTGTTTGTCCCTGTTCACTGCCTGCCTGCCGTCTGACCTCTCGCCTGTTATAGTAATTATGATTCTGGATTTGCCTTTATTTATCTGTTTGCACCTGTGTTGACCCTTGCTTGCCTGACTACCATATAACCCTGCACTTGGATCCTAACGTTGTCTTTGTCACTCCATGTGTTACAATATCTTTTAACTGCTTTCTTTAATAACTACATTACACAATACTTTCACTTTCAGAACTTGAGTAGTACATTTTGAAATAAACTACTTGCAATACTTAAGTACAAAAAACGTTGAATACTTTAGTACTTCCACTTAAGTATGGTGCTTAAAGAGCACTTCAACTTCTACTCAAGTCACTTTTTTGATAGAGCACCTGTACTTTTACTTAAGTATGGATCTCTAGTACTTTATACATCTCTGGTTATATGTCATGTGATGTAAAATATTGGCTTTACTAAAGTGTGTTATTGTGTGTCAGACCCTGTTTTTACTCTACACAGTTCAGAAGATGCAGAGAGCATCAACCTGATGGCTTTATTCCCTGATCTCTTTGGGAGCGTGTTCAGGTTTGCCAAGGAGAAAGGATGGCACTCCAGAGCGAGTCTGAAAAAGTTCTTCAGCTCCGTTCAACAGATTTAATTCTTGTTGTATTTGGTTAAAGCAGGTACATTGATACAGGTTTCATGAGTGAGTTTAAATGTAGGGTCAATTTAGGATCCTCATCCTAGTCTGTGATGAGCTGTATTATTCTCAGGAAATAAAACCCTCAAAAAACATTCACACAATATTTCTAAACAGAATAATCTGTATACTTTCAATTTTCATCAAATTGCATTATCATGTGCAAAATGTGTAAATATCTGCTACACAGCTTGCTCATAGAGGTAATTTTCATATCTTCCACCCATAAAGGACTCCTCTTTAACATCATTGTTAGTACTGAAACACTCATCTGTGCTGGAATCTTTACCATTGTTTGACTTGGAAAAAATCACATTCGTTGATATTCATGCATCAGCATCTGCAATAAATTCAACTGTATGTAATCCCTGCTCCGAGTCTCCTCTGTACACCAGCATTTGTGCACTTAGGGCATGTCTGAATCCACTTTTGCTATTTTAAGGATGGGAAAAACGGTCGGCATGCCCAGAGCATGGTCTGAAAGGGTTGTCCCTATACTCTTAAAGTTTTAAGGGTGTGTTTTGGGTGTAATGTGAATTAATAAAGTAATGTCCTCTCCCCACTGCTCTTCTCCCTGTACACGAATGACTGCACTTCAAAAGACTCCTCTGTGAAGCTCTTGAAGTTTGCAGACGACACCACACTTATCGGCCTCATTCAGGACGGTGACGAGTCTGCTTACAGACAGGAGGTTAAGGAGTTGGCTGTCTGGTGTAGCCACAACAACCTGGAGCTCAACACGCTCAAAACAGTGGAGATGATAGTGGACTTCAGGAGAAACCCCCCTGCTCTCCCCCCACTGAGCATCATGGACAGCATTGTGGCAGCAGTGGAGTCATTCAGGTTCCTGGGCACCACCATCTCCCAGGACCTGAAGTGGGACACTCACATTGGCTCCATTGTCAAAAAAGCTCAGCTGTACTTTCTTCGTCTGCTGAGGAAGTTTAATCTCCCAAAGGAGCTGCTGAAACAGTTCTACACCTCCATCATTGAATCAGTCATCTGCACATCAATAACTGTCTGGTTTAGCTCAGCTACTAAATACGATCTTCAAAGGCTACGTCGAATAGTTTGGACTGCTGAGCGAATCACTGGTACAACCCTTCCTACTCCCCAAGAACTGTATTTATCCAGAGCGAGCAGGAGGGCTGCCAAAATCACTCTGGACCCCTCACACCCAGCACACTGCCTCTTTGAACTTTTACCTTCTGGTCGACGCTACAGAGCACTGCGCACCAGAACAGCCCGACACAGAAACAGTTTCTTCCCTCAGGCAATCCATCTCATGAACACTTCATGATAATAATTGTGAAACCAACATCACTACTGCTATACACTTTTATACACATATACACTTATTTAACAACACACTTTACATGCCAATTTGCACATAACAGCTGCACATATAACGTTGTATATAGTAATAAACATGTACATACACTTGTCAATCTGTATATTTGCACTCACTACTTACTTCTATTTTAAAAAAAATATATTTATTATTTGTTTTTTGTCCTGTCTCTGTTATCATGTTGCACTGTAGAAGCTCTGTCACCAAAACAAATTCCTCGTATGTGTGAACATACCTGACAATAAAGCTCTTTCCAATTCTGATTCTGATTCTAAACCAATCAGAGTCTCGTCTCCCATTTCTAAGCCATTTACTTTAGACTTGCTTTTAGTTGGTCAATGGTGTGTCTATTTCAGTTGTCACACAAATGCGCGCAAATGTTTGCTATTTGTATTCAACTTTATTTCCAGACATTTGGTCTTGACACAAGTTGTGCATGTGTGGATTTGCTGACAAACTGCATGAAATGATTCTCATAATCCAAATGAACCGAAGACAAGCGCCACCTGATCCACACATGTGCAAAGTATGATACACATACACAAAACAAAGGCAAAGGCTACTCTGCTTTAACACAATGCTGCACATTTATTTACATCTGACTTTAAATCAGACACAAGTGTAGTAATGCACGATTGTATATCAGTAGGTAGATGTGTACACATTAAATAAGAATGTTGCGGCTTTTTCATATAAAGTTGTTTGTCTTTGTTTCCTGAAAAGCTTAAAAACCAAAAATTCAAATGAACCCGGCAGATAGACTCAAACAAAAAGTCACACATGCACGGCACCCGATGTGCAAATGCAAAACTTCCCTTTTGCATGTGTAAATTAAGATGCATTAATGCAAAACGTAATATTTGTTTTCACAAACATGCTTATGTTTCGTCACCTTGGAATTATAAGGTTCTATCTTCGTTCTGAATGATTTTGAGATACTGAGCTTCAAAGTTTTTGCATTTCATATAGCAAACAGTATATGTGTAACATTAAATGCAAACAACTTATTAGGAAAAAAACATCCCATAACATAAATAAGTTGTCATTTAATAAGAATGTCAATAACTAAATTTTGACAAAAATGTCGGACAGAACCTTATAATTCTATGGGGACGGTTGTGCAAATCTGAAATTCACAGACTCGGGTTGAAAGCCATTCGTTTGTGGATATAAAAATGCATATACAACATTAATAGAGCGTGTGGATGACAGAGCGTTCATTCGTTAATAATATTGAGACTATTTTCATCCCTTAGTTGTCCACCGGGGGCAGCACGGTGGCACAGTGGGTAGCACAATCGCCTTATAGCAAGAACGTCGCTGGTTCAAGCCCTGGCTGGGTCAGTTAGCGTTTCTGTGCGGAGTTTGCATGTTCTCCCCATGTTCGTGTGGGTTTCCTCCGGGTGCGGTTTCCAAAACACATGCACTACAGGTGAATTGGGTAAGCCTTAAAAAATTGGTTGTAGTGTATGTGTGTGAATGGGTGTGTATGGATGTTTCCCAGTGATGGGTTGCAGCTGGGCATCCGCTACGTAAAAAAACATGCTGGATAAATTGGCGATTCATTCCGCTGTGGCGACCCCAGATTAATAAAGGGACTAAGCTAAAAAGAAAATGAATGAATGAACGAGTCGTCCACCAGGAATATACACATATGAAATTTACATGAGAATGAGGCGTCTGAAGCTCACAGTATGCCCATTTCCATATACTGATTTCTTATCTTGTAATAATAGGCCCCCTTGTAATATAGGGAAAGACCACAGCGACAGACCAGTCCCCGCATTGATCCTGTGGGCCAGCCTGATCACCCACCAGTGACCTACTCACACCTCTAGTTCTCCATGATGGATTTCCAGCCTTCTCCAGCCTCCGAGCACCTAGACTGCAGCTCTGCAAGGTAAGTTTGGCCAGAGGAGAAATGGTCGTGCCCAACTGAACCTGGTCTCTCTCAAGGTTTTTTCTTCTTCTTCACTTTCGTCAATTGGTGAAGTTTTTTCCTCGCCGCTGTCGCCACTGGCTTGTTTGGTTTGGGACTTGTGGAGCTGCGCATCGATGGATTTGCTCTTCAGTGTTTGGACTTTCAGCAGTGAATATTAAACGACACTGAACTTCAACTCTGAAAATTGGACTGAAACAGTTTCAATTTACTAGAACTTCTGTGTTAAACTGCTTTGACGCAATCTACAATGTAAAAGCGCTAAAGAAATAAAGATGAATTGAATTGAATAATATTGACCTCATAATGATTTTACTTTTTTTAAACGTAAAGCTGCGGTCACACTGGGCTTTTCCTCCCATAGACTTCCATTCATACGCACGCGAATGCGTCAGACCAGAAACGCAAGGTCATGCGTCAAGTTTCGCATGTCGCTGTGGTGCAAAGTTCAAACTTGGTGAACTCTGACCTGCGAAATCGCATCACTTGACTGCGTGAGATCAATCGAGGATCAAAACATGAGCTTTCTGGACAGAAATTTAAAACATGGAGCGATCGCTCGCTTTTTTAAATGTCTAATCATCTTGTTTAATCCCGCCCCTTTTCGCAGCGCCGTACGACAGAATTTCGCACATACAAAGCCCGGTGTGACCGTAGCTTTATTCTAGATAAATTAAAAAAATAAGACTTTCTCCAGATACAAAATATATTATAGGAAATACTGTAAAAAATTCCTTGCTCTTTTAAACATCTTATATATATATATATATATATATATATATATATATATATATATATATATATATATATATAAAATAGACGATAAAGAATCAAATAAGCCAAAAGAAAGTGGGTTGGTGATCAATTCTAAATAGTTTATTATTAATTCACATGAAAACAAATGCTCCTTTGAAAGCTAACATTGCATATTTATTTGGTTTTTAGAAGTAACATCAATTCAATTGCCTTGAGTAATAGTAAGTGCCTTGAGTAGTGTACAGTATTACTAAATTAATTTCCTGCTCGCTCAGGTGAGCATGTACAGTAGAATGACCTGTTCTGCCAGGTAGGCTAAGAACAACAAAAACAAGGGGCTGAAGAGCGTGGCTGTTGAAACACTGGTTATTAGACAAGTCTACAGGTACAAGTCGGCTAATAAACTCTGGTAAGTAGCCTATTTATTAATGATGTTATTATTATTAATTAGTATTTAAGTTAATATAGAGTGCAGTTTTTCCCAGAGATGGTTTGCGGCTGGAAGTGCATCCGCTGCATAAAACGTGCTGGATAAATTGGTGGTTCATTCCGATGTGGCGACCCCAGATTAAAGAAAAAGAAAATGAATGAATGAATAGAGTGCAGTTTCTTGTTTCTAATACTGTTTGGTTTAAGTTTTGCTCTGTGTAACAGATGTGTAATGTGTTTTAATTGCTGAAAATTATTTTAATGCAAGGAGAACACAAATTTGATCACAAGACTCATGCATCTTTTTTTTTGTAGGCTAGCTTATGATTTATGATATCAACACTACAGATAGCCCATACGGACACACTATTAATGTCTAAAGGCTGGTATACTCTAATCCGAAACCAAACAATGAGCCTCGCAGGGTTTCTAAATGATTTTACTATTTTCCTCTCACTTTCTTTCATCGAAAAATAAACATTAATATCCTAACACAAAAGTGCACAATAGACAACTGAAACTATGGGTGAATTGGCCAATTGTAGATTGCAATATGCTTCCAGTGAGCAGCTATATAGGCTACTGCAGAAAATGTGCTAATTTGGAAATAGTTTTGTGAACTGTCTGAACTTTATCCACTGTAAATAAAAAGTGGTTAAATATAGGCTATATGTGTTTAATAATAATAATAATAATAATAATAATAATAATAATAATAATAATAATAATAATAATAGTTGGCTGATTTCTCGTAAATTAACCCTTTGATGCACAAGCTATAAAATAGATATAGAAAAAATAAACTTAGACGGGTCACTTTAGACCCATGTAGTGCATCAAAGGGTTAATACATTTTATTAATTTATAAATGTCTAATATGAGAAGTTTAATACAGCTGAAAAAGTAAATCTTATGTTTTTATGTTATGTAACAATATGTAAGTTTTAGTTTTTGTTTTACCACCACTTCTACAGTGGTAAGCCCAAGTCAGGTTAGACTGGATCACTGGCATTAATAAAAAAAATGCACAAACAACTAAAAGGAAAATGTGATAGGCTGCAGATGAAAAGAAATGATGGTGGGAAAAGGAAAATTTGGTCAAACAGAAATTCATGAAAACAAGTTCACATGTACAGTAATTGTGACTATTATAAACCTATTATCACATATTTGTATGTTCTTGCTGGTTAAACATTCATCATTTTCTTTTCGGCTTAGTCCCTTTATTAATCTGGGGTCACCACATTGGAATGAACCACCAACTTATCCAGCATTTGTTTTATGCAGCGGATGCCCTTCCAGCTGCAACCCATCACTGGGAAACACATACACACTCATTCACACACGTACACTACGTATGTGTTCATTCACCTGTACCGCGTGTCTTTGGACTGTGGGGGAAACCGGAGCACCCGGAGGAAACCCACGCGAACGCAGGGAGAACATGCAAACTCCACACAGAAACGCCAACTGACCCAGCCGAGGCTCGAACCAGCGACCTTCTTGCTGGTTAAACATGTCACAATAAAACTACAACAACATATATGCTAGTTACTGTAATTGGAGATAGATAAAAAAATCTAGTTGAAATGATATTGTCACAGCCATGCCAGGTTCTCCCCTTCCTCAGTCACCTCAATCATCCCGATCACCATCACCTGCATACTGATTAGTCCCACACCTGGACGTCATCATGCCCCACAGCACCATAAAGCATCACTCCAACCTGCACGCAGTGTCCGAACTTGTTGCGAACGAAGGACTACACTCTCCTTACTGTCAGTGACTATACTTAGTCTATCCTGGTTCCCCATCAGGTTGTCAAAAACAAAAAATAGTTTAGTACTATTTATTAGTGATGGTGAAATGAAGCTTTCTGAACCAGTGAAGCGCACGACTCAATTGTATCGGAAAAAGATTCGTTACTCGAAGCTTTCTAAATCAGCGCTTGATGAGGACCTCTTCTGGTAAGAGTGTGGGAAAGCACTGTGTTGCTATGTGTTGTCAAATGTTCACAACTGACCAACTCATTCATGTAGTAATACAACAGTATTATAAACAAATTACTCTAGTTTTTACACAGAAGGTATATTACATTACACAACGATGACTGTAGTAAAATCCAAAGTATTCAAAAGTATTTGTATTTAACATATTACAACCAGTCCCGTTCCAAGCGGGGATCTAACCAGCAATTCCTGCATGGGAGGCGAAGGCTCTAAGGAGGATTAAGGTTATGTGAGTAATGCTTCTGGGCTGCACTCACCAGCTGGCCCCCATTAAACACTACACTACGATATGCAGTGTTTTTCTTTAAAGATAGTTGTAAAAAAATACGCTAATACACTTTAGTATGCTTCAAAACCTTTTTACTTTAAATTACTATTGTATTTTAGTTTAATTACTGGTGTGTGGGACCGGTGCAGTGCTTCGAAACAGTAGAAATGTATGTAATCGATGCCTAATCTCTCGCTATACACTTTACTAACCCATGGGGGTGTTTAAACCGTTGAATCAAAATTCGAAGCAGTCACGTGGGTATAAGTGAAAATGAAGCTTCGGACGTCCCTGATCACGTGATGATGGCAAAACGAATCAAGCTCCGGTACACTGCTTCACTGCGAGATGTATCGTTTTTTTTGATACATGCTTCGAAGCCTCGGCGCACAACGTCACATCACTACTATTTATATTTTTTTCTGTCACTGATGGTTTGTTGCATTGGCTTTTGATTTATTTATTTTTCACAGATAGTAAAGCCCGTTTTGAATATCCATGGAATTCCTGTTCCCAGTACCTAGAAAAACAGACCCTCTAATAAAATGCATCAAAGAGAATAAGGAAGATAAACTTCGCAAAGTACTAAGAGGCAGAGATATTAATGGACTGTATCCTTCTGAGGACTGGAATGATGATATTACACTAATAGCTGCAGCAGTTATATGGACAAATGAGGAAATCTGCACTTATCTGCTTGGAGAATCGGCTGATCCCAACAAACCCTCAACAAGTGGAAAAACTCCTCTACATTTTGCAGCTTTTACAGCTGGAGTTCCTCTGAGTATTGTGAAAAGATTACTTGCAGCAAAAGCTAACCCTAATGGACATGTGCTACAAAGGTTTACTCCACTGCAATATGCTGCTGATTTTGGCCGTGAAGACATTGTGAAGGCACTTTTAGAAGCTGGAGCTTCACCTGAAAGAAACTATGGAAGATATCCACATGTTGACAAAAAAGTAGAGACAATGATATATGGATTATCTTCACACAATGAAGAGTTTAAAAAAGTACATCTGTTTTTCTCTCTTTCTTGTGCTATATCAGTGAAAAAGCATAAAGAAGTTTATAGAATCTATAAGGAAGATTTCCTTCAAGAGCACCCTTTTATGCATTTTAATCTTTTTGAAATGTATTTTGGTTCTGTTGGTCTAGGGACAGAGCAGTATCGTCAGAGCGCCATCAAGTGGTTAAAAGACACAAAGAGTGCAGACCGATACATTGAAGGAGTCATCAAGCGCTTCCCAAAAATCTCTCAGGAATACAGGGTTCATCTACTGACCTGCTTAACTTTTGCTTTGTGTGTCAGCGAAAGTGTTTCTCCTCAGGTTTTCAGTGAGCTTGTGCCAATTCTAACAAACAGTCTTCAGCCCTTTGAAAACAAGCAAGGAGAAATAATCAATCAACTGGTACTGAACATACTCAATGTCATGATGCAGAAGACGTCTGAGCAGAGACTGAACCATTCTGTCTATGAGAAGTTATGCAAAAGTCTGTTGCCTCTCACACATTCAAACTACTCAAGCCTGATTAGATTGATGACCTATCGACTGTTTGTTTATTTAAATGACTTTGCTCCTGAGCTCGTTGCATTGAGTGGATTGTCTCCGGTTCCGGAAACAGTACTCCTCAAAGCAGAGACGGAAATGGACGAAGCCATGAAAAAGAAGCTGCAAAAGTTGGATGAATCACTGAAACATCCAGCAGGTTCAAGCACAGTGGAGAGTTTATGTGAGGAAACCGCAGCTCTATCAACACGCAAGAAGAAGAGGAGGAGGAAGAAGAAAAAAGTCCATCAAGAGGTGGGATCACAAGAAGATGAGAGTCAGGATAAAGAAGAATCATATCCACTAGTGACAGTCATTGAGGAATCAAACTCAAGTGTTCAGCCATTCATACAGCCAACTGTGATGCCAAGAAAGTGGCGTAAAATCAGCCATCGTTGGTTGACCAAGCTTGAGAAGTTAGCTTACATGGATATAAACAATATACATAGGTTACCAAGCCTTACTCTTGTTCTTGATCCTGAATTTCTGATTGCCAATGGAAGTGATGGGACTCAAGTTTTCCTTGGATTGAGGGATGATGGCACAGAGGTGGCTGTGAAACGAATGATTAAGTTTAATTACCAAGTTCTCAAAAATGAGGAGGAATTTCTTCGACTTCCAGAACTAGACAGTCAATCCATTGTGCGATATGTGGACTTTGCTGAAGATGATAATTTTGGATACCTTGTTCTTCAGCTTTGTGAGTACACACTGGAGGAATATATCCAAGATCATTTACCAGAAGACAAGGATGAGAAAACTTTGGTTCTGGAGAAGCTGGTAAAGGAGGTTCTCTGCAGCTTACAGGTTTTACACGATCCACAAACCAAAGTGCTCCATCGGGACATCAAACCCCAGAATGTGCTGATTGGTAGGAACAAAAAATAAATAAAACGACCAAAAAAATATTCGCTTGAAATAATTTTGCTCCTTTCATTTGTTATAGACATACAAGGAAAGGCCAGATTGGCTGATTTTGGAATAAGTCGCCGTTTGAAACAGGGTGAAACCACATTACAAACAAGTATTGCTGGAACTAGATGTTGGAAGGCAAAGGAGGCCATAAATAAAAAGGTCAACACTGGGTACAAGAGGAGCTCTGACATTCAGGTGTGTTATTAAAGCAAATTAACTCAACTATTATTTAGTTTATATGTTGTTCATTTGTTTTTTGGTTTTATTCTTTAAAAAGATATTGGTCAACCAACGATTAACGATTGGGGCTGCCCTAATGTCAAGCCATTTAAGATCAAAGGCTATTTTGCCATACAGTTAAAAATTATATAATATTCACATACAGTCAAAAAAATAAAAATTAAAATGGGTGCCACAAGCTGCATGGGTGCCAATGAGCTTGTTCCTGGACGGTAAAGCCCAGAACAACTCCCTAGGTAGGGATCCAAAACAGATGCCTGAGTTACCTCAATTTGCTTCTTTTAACGTGATGGAACACTGGCTCTACTCTGAATTATTCCTGGGTGACCAAGCTCCTCACCCTATCTCTGAGGGTGCGCCCTACTCCCCGTGTGAAGGAAGCTCATTTCAGCTGCTTGTATCTGAGATCTTGTCCTTTTGGTCATGACCCAAAATTCATGACTGTAGGTGAGAGTAGGAATGTAGATTGACTGGTAAATTGAGAGCTTTGCCTTAGGGCTCAGCTCCTTCTTTACCACAACAGACAGGCACATTGTCCAATGCATGATAAAACGTCCAGGTCTGATTGAGCAAACAAGAGAACATTATCAGCAAATATAATGAAATCCTGTGATCCATGAACTAGAATCCTTCCAGCCCAAAATGTCTGGGTACTGGGAAAAAGTCTGACTTATTCCTTGCAATGCAAATCAAAATACTACTCTGGTCATACAGATCCCAGACAGCCCTTAACAAATCATCTCATACCCCATACTCCCAGGCGAACTGCCACAAACCCTTGAGCCCCCTAGAAAGGGCACAGAGCTGGTCCATTGAATAAGAGGGTTTCTCCTCACCAGTACCAAGGGATAGACTTTTCCGGAAGGGCTGAGAAGTGTGATCTACCTCTAGTTGGAACACTCCCTTTAGTCCTCCTTCTTAAAAATTGGAACCAACACCCCAGTTTCCCAGTTCAGAGGCACTGCTCTTGACCTCCACTTTATGTTGTAGAGGCATGTCAACCAAGACAGCTGATCTCATCCATACTCGCTGCCTTGCTACTTTGTACCCTGCAAACCCCCTTAGTGATTTCAGCATGGGTGATGGATGTGTCAGTTCCTGAATCCGCCATCTCTTCTTCCTCAAAGGTAGGCTGTCAGTGGGATTGAGGAGATCCTCAAAGTATTCTTTCCACTAGCCAACAACATCCTTAGTCAAGGCCAAGAGTGCCCCATGGTACCACTATAAACAGTCTTGGCAAAACTTTGAATTCACTCCTAAGGCACCTGATGGTTTGCCAGAATCTCTTTGAGGCTGACCGATAATCCTCTTCTATAGTCTTCCCGAACATAGGTGTTGAAGTCCATCAGTAGTACAACTAAGGCACCAGTCAGAGCACCTTCTAGCACTCCTTCCAAGGACTGCAAAAAGATTGCGTACGCTGCACTTCTGTTAGGCCCATAAGCACAAACTTACAGCTTTCCCCAGCCTGTAGACGCAGAGAGACGACCCTCTCATTCATTAGGAAAAACTCCAACACACTAAGTTGGCGGCTAAGTTGGGAAGCTATAAACAAGCCTAGTCCAAGTTCTAGTCTCTTGCAAAAGCTCAGGTTTCTTCTCACCCAGTTAAGTGACATTTCATTTCCCAAAAGTCAGTTTCTGTGTCTAAAGATCTGGTCATCTTGGCCCTGGCCTTTGACCACTGCCCAATCCACATTGTATTTGGTGGGTCTACACGAAAATTGTCCCATGCCCCTTCTTTTGGCAGAGTTCCATGGGAGCCCCAACTCCAGGCCTGGCTCCAGTGTGGGGCCCCAGTTGAACTGTGCCAGGCAACGTCACAGTCCTCAATTTAGTTTAACTCATAAAGGTTTTTCGAACGACACTTAGTTTGACCTGTCATCTAGAACAACATAGCTCTTAGGATTATTCAGACACTCAAATCACTCTACCACAATAAGGTGGCAGTTCAAGGAGAGGTACTTTAATATGCTATAATGTGACCAATAAAGTAACCATTATTTAACAGTATGTTGTAGAAACCATAATGCTGAAGTGGTCCTCCATGAAAATGAGTTTAACCCTTGCTCCATATGAAAATCAAGCAATAATCTTTTTGTTTTATCTGGAAAATTAATAAAGTTCTGTTTATTTCTGTTTCAATATGAAAAAAGTATAACTGAACACAACACTGATAAACCTATTAGTGGTAACATTTCCACCTATTTGAAGGTTGCTGGGATGTTAGTGTACTACATTCTTTCTGGAGGACATCATCCATTTGGTGAAGATGTGGATTGTGAAGGCAATATTTTACGAGGAATATACTCACTGGAACATCTGGATGACGATGTGGCGAAGGATCTTGTTGAATGGATGATCAATGGAAATCCTAACAAGAGGCCAACTGTGGAGCAGAGCCTCGCACACCCCTTCTTCTGGACTGATGAAAGGTAGAATATGATCTTGATAACATCTGACAGGTGAAATACAATATTAAACTTATTAATATGCCCAGACTATTCATGAGATATTAATCTTAATGTTCCTTTTAAACAAAAACAATGGCTGTTTCTCAATATGCGTTTTTCAGCGGTCTTGCGTCCTCGTGTTCTCGTGTAACGTCATCATCAGCTGCCAAAGTTCAGTTCCAATCCTTAAGACCGCAAGAACAGAGGATTTGTGAAACTTCCCAGATGTGTTCTTGATATCGAGGACGCAGCGATGCAGACTCGAGCAGCGATCTCGCTCTAGAAGTCCCAGAAGGCATTGCGATTGGAGGTGGGAAGCGCAGCATTTTATATAGATTTATTATTAAAGTTTAGGGATATCACTTATTTACCTCAGGAGTTTCCCTAAATGAATAAAGGAATAAACACATTAAGGGTGTTTGTTTGCTGAAATTAATATTAAACGTATATTTATAATGTTTTTATGCATAGCATATATTTTGAAAAGGGGAAAAACAATTAATCGTTGTATGATTGCTGTTATGTTTAAATAATTTTCCATTTAAAACGCGTGAAGGTCACATGACTATCAGGAAGAACGCAGCATCTCATTTCTCACAGGACTCGTTCTCTGTTCTCGTGGTCTCACGAGTTCGTTCTTCCGAGGACACCTGGCAAGACCTTTCTTCACAAGAACGCAAGTCTGTTCTCTGCGTTCTTTGAATTGAGAAACAGCCAATGTCTGCTTACAGCAGGGCTGTCCAAACTCGGTCCTGGAGGGCCAGTGTCCTGCTGACTTAAGCTCCAACTTGCTTCAACACACCTGCCTGGGAGTTTCTAGTATATCTAGTAAGAGCTTGATTAGCTTGTTCAGGTGTGTTTGGTTAGGGTTGGAACTTTCCAGGACACTGGCCCTCCAGGACCGAGTGTGGACACCCCTGGCCTACAGTAATTGTTTTATTGTAATGTGGATGGTGTCACAAAGGCACATTAGCAACACTATAGGGATGACATAGTGGTCAGGATAGAGCTCTAGATGATGTAGCTGATGTATGTTTCTGAAATACTTTCAGGAAAGTGCGGTATCTGAAAATACTGGGGAGTGAAAAAGAGGCTGAAAACTGTCGTAAGGCAAACAATGAGCTCATTGATTCCATATCAGAATACACAGAAGGAAAAAGCTTCGCTGAATGGAAGTCTAAAGTAAGTCTGCACTCGTTATCATTTATGATTACACATATAAAGTAATTTGTCTGGATGCAGACCAGGTGCAGTGCAATCTGAGCTGCATCCAATGCTTTTTAATGCGCTCACCTAACCCCACCCCTAACCCTACCCATCACAGTGACGTCACTCACTCCATTGAGTGCGTTGTGTCACTCAGCGATGCAATCTCAGCTTGCATCATAAAGGCTGCATCCAGATACTATTGAATTTGTCCTGCAGTTATTTCTGTTTTTATCAGAAAAATAGGAGCAACCTAAAACAGAAATTAAATCAATTGCTTTAGAAACCTGCTATTATTATCCAGATCAAGGCATATAATTGACCTTGCTATATTGTTTTTTCAGTTCCCATCTGAACTTGTCCAGAAACTAGAAAAAAAGGCAGGACCCTATCCTGAGAACATGCTGGGCCTGATGCGGTTCATACGCAACCTTCATGAGCATCAGTAAGTTGCAGGAAAAGATAACAATAGACTGCTGGCTAATGGCAAACTGTGTTCACAATGCAAAGTAGAACATATGTAAAGAAATAATCGTTCATTTGCCATCAACAGTCAGAGCAAGAGTTTTAACCAATGCTATTGCACAATAATCATGTTGTTCTTGTGTCGTTATCTTTACAGTAAAGCAGATGCAGCTAAAAACAATCCGCTGGTTTTATTTCCTGATCTCTTTGTCAGTGTGTACAAGTTGGCCAAAGAGAGAGGCTGGAACGCCAGAGGTAGTGTCTCTATGGACATCAACTAAACATCATGAATGTATTTGTGCTGTAAAATGAAATGACAATTATTTTGAATTGCAGAGAGATCTTGTACTTATTTTTTTAAACGCTTCATTAAATTTTTGGCTTGGAAAACCATGTTTATTAAAACATATTGATGTCATGTTGATTTCTAAGCATGCTATATTGCATAGCGGTGTTGTAGAGTTTGAAGTCAGCATGAAATCAAATTTCTCAATGCTAAAATTTCAGTAGTGCATATTGTTGTTATTCTTATGGTGAACAGTGCGAGTTTGATTTGGTAATCTTTAATCAAAACCTTACAATTTGCCTGTGTTTTGGAACAGAAATCTTTCTCTGATGATGTCAGTTTGATGGATTGGGTGAAATATGCTTAGCCACGCCCCTCCAACCGTTAGTATACTGTGAGTGAAAGATGAGAGCAGGAGTGCAAATATTAAACCCCACCCCCTTTGGGACTTACGGGACTGCCCCTATGCACACTTTAAAACTTGCAATTGACAATATTATCCTTACTGATTATTATTGCACTCAGTGTAAATTTTTGAGGGTGTTTATTTCTATGCAGTTGTCCTTAACCAAGTTTAATGTTTTCATCGTGCCATCATGTTTGTTATATTTTGATGGTGTCATTCAGCTTGCAGGGTCACTAAGCAAATGCTGTGCAAATGTTCTTTCTGCACTTCAATTCTGACTATTACTGTGCATTTGAAAAGTATAAATAAACACGTTACAATATTTTACATCTGCACTGTTTGGTGGTGAATTATTTTGGCAATTGACTTTAGTCTGGGAAAACAGACATAGTTATGCGTTCTGTGTTTTAAATGTTCCTAGTTAAACTGTAAAACTTATTTTAATCATTACATAATAAAAAGATTAAGAACTTTACTGAGGAAATAAGCAAAAGCAGGTTATGATCATGCTGATTTAAAACAATGAACGCCATGCGTTCCGTGTTCGCCATCTAGTGGTTGAATATGAACGATGCTTATGCCTCTAAATAATAATAATACAAATATTAAACCTTTTTATTCCACATTGATTGATAAATTATTGTAAAAATTCCTCAGTTAGTAATGCAGGCCCGCACTAATATCAATAATATGATCATTATGCTGATTCACTCCTCCACAAACCCGGATCTGGTGCACCAGCTGACCCAGAGTAAACACCGACTCGGAGGAAGCGTGAGGTTACTGCAGCTCCGCGAGCCTCGTGGAAATACAGCATTATATCCAATAATATCTGCCAAACTGCAAATATCACCGCCTAACGCTGGAAGAAATGAACTCGTCTAAAAGAAGTGAAAGTGACTGGCAAGGTTTAGTTAGTGAGGTGAGTGTTGCCTTACTTAAACTCCATAGTGATGGTTATGATTATGGCTGTTTCCATATGGTGCTGCATCAGAACCAGAACATCAGAACAATACACAACAAAGAGAAATAGTTTTGTTACAATTTTTAGAGAGTTTTTTTCAGTGTTTTATAATAAAAATGGTCAGAATTTAGATTGAGGTAAAGTTGGTATTATAATCGCTCATTCATTCAGTGACTACTTGTGAGATGCTCCCTATAGTGTTTACTATGGTACTTTGAATATTCGGTCTGAAATAACATGCAAGTATGACTTGAAAATGTCCTTAGCTCTATTTATTAGACTGAACAGTGTTGTATTTTGATAGTCGTTTGCTAGAATTTGCAAATAATATTTTTCTAAAATTATATTATTAAGGAGAAAGTTCATATGTCTGAATATAAAACCAACTTTACCTCAATGTTTTATATTCACACATATGGACTTTCTCCTTAATAATATAATTTAACCAAAAATATTATTTGCAAATATGCTAAATAGTGAAATTATATTAGTAGCAAATGATATGGAAATACAACATGGTTCACAGTGAAATTAATAGTGCAATGAAAGTAATAATGATGTTTATTACTCATACTTACATGTGATTTCAGACCGAATATTCAAAGTAACATAGTAAACAATATAGGGACTGTCACAAGTAGTCTCTGAAGGAATGTGCAAATATAAAACTAACTTTACCTCAGTATATAAAACCAAGTTCAATATTTAGACTGAGGTAAAGTTCGTTTTATATTTGCACATTCCTTCAGAGGCTACTTGTGACAGTCCCTATATTGTTTACTATGTTACTTTGAATATTCGGTCTGAAATCACATAAGTATGACTTGAAAACATCATTAGCACTATTAATTTCACTGTGAACGGTGTTGTATTTCCATATCATTTGCTACTAATATGATTTCACTATTTAGCAAACTGGCAAATAATATTTTGGTTAAATTATACTATTAAGGAGAAAGTCCATATGTTTGAATATAAAACCAACGTCACCTCAATATTTAGATTGAGGTAAAGTTGGTTTAATATTTGCACATTCATTCAGTTATTACTTGTGAGATGCTCCCTATAGTGTTTACTATGGTACTTTGAATATTCTGTCTGAAATCACATTCAAGTATGACTTGAAAACATCATTAGCACTATTTATTTGACTGAACAATGTTGTATTTTGATAGTCATTTGCTAGAATTTGCAAATAATTTTTTTCTGAAATTATATTATTATAGAGAAAGTCCATATGTCTGAATAAAACCAACTTTACCTCAATATTTAGACTGAGGTAAAGTTAGTTTTATATTTGGACATTCCTTCAGAGGCTACTTGTGACAGTCCCTATATTGTTTACTATGTTACTTTGAATATTCGGTCTGAAATCATATGTAAGTATGACTTGAAAACATCATTATTACTATTAATTTCACTGTGAACCGTGTTGTATTGCCATATCATTTGCTGCTAATATGATTTCACTATTTAGCAAATTGGCAAATAATATTTTGTTTAAATTATATTATTAAGGAGAAATTCCAAATGTGTGAATATAAAACCAACTTCAATATTTAGATTGAGGTAAAGTTGGTTTAATATTTGCACATTCATTCAGTTATTACTTATGAGATGCTCCCTATAGTGTTTACAATCATAATACTTTGAATATTCGGTTTGAAATCACATTCAAGTATGACTTGAAAACATCATTAGAACTATTTATTTGACTGAACAATGTTGTACTTTGATAGTCATTTGCTAGAATTTGCAAATAATATTTTTCTGAAATGATATTATTAGGGAGAAAGTCGAAATGCGTGAAAATAAATCCAACTTCACCTTAATATTTAGATTGAGGTAAAATTGGCTTTATATTCGCACATTCCTTCAGTGAATACTTGTGGAATGCTCCCTATATTGTTTACTATGGTACTTTGAATATTCAGTCTGAAATCACATGTAAAGATGGCTTGACATACTTACAAATATCATTAGTGCTATTTATTTGACTGTTAACAATTGTACATTTCAATTGTCGATAATAATTTATAATTAAATTAATGTATTGTGTGTTTGTTAATTGGTTTATATTACTATAGTTGTTGTATTACCTTGGCATCTACAGTTTATATTTGTTTTAAAGCCAATTGTGTATGTTTTTGATATAATGTATTCTATATTTTGATGCCTTAAAGAGATAGTTCTCCCCAAAATGAAATTGAATAACCATCTACTCACACTCAATAACTGAGTTAATTTTTTCTTTCTTTGTTTCTGCAGTTCTTGATATGCAAGCGTAAGCTGGAGAGCAAGAAAGATGCTCTTCTCATTCTGTCTAAAGAGCTGGACACCTGTCAGCAGGAGAGAGACCAGTACAAGCTGATGGCCAACCAGCTTCGGGAGACACACCAGAGCTTGAAGAAGAAATACAGAGAGCTAATTGTGCGTTTCCAAAGGCTTATTATGCGATGTTATTTAGATTTAGCAGTGACAATCATTTATTAGCTTTGTATGTGATTATTAGTTTTTGTAATGTGTTTCAGGATGGTGAATCTTCACTTTCCCCAGAAAAACGCAATCAGGTCAGTTGATTTATATTAGGGCAGCGCAATATATGAGCAATGTCACACGAGTAGCAGTGCATGGGAGGTGTGCGTTGGTGTCCCACCAGTGCTGATATACAGCCATATCGCACTGCTACGAGTGTGATATTGCGTTTATACAACAGTTCAGTGACATAATCGTGTATTTAAAAAAGAAAATCAAACACGGAGAGTCTCAAAACCCTTTTGTATGAGGAACTACTTTCTTCCGCCATTCATTCACATCTGTTGCTGATGTCAGAACAGCAGAAGCCGTTACTAATTCACCAACGTCCCTTTAGAGCAAGTTGAATAATTCTCTAGCTTAATGTCTCAAGTGATGACCAAACAGGTGATTTTGCTGAGATTTTTGGATTATAAGGCTGAACGTGACATAAAATGCCATCGAGATATCTCCCTTCACTATTACAGTCTACAGTATTTCTTTGTTGCAGTTGTGAAATCACAATAATTAACCCTGAAAAAATGCAGCACAGTCACTATTGGACTGCTGTTGTCTTTCCAATAAGGAAAAACGCTAAACACATGTGGTCATTTCTTCTTTCTTTCTTCCAACACAACACACATTAATGATATGCGAGTCCCATCTCACACTCAACACACTACAATTATATGGTATAAATACAGCACTACAACATACAAAAGATCGACTTAGAATAGTCCTTCGCAGTTTAATAATGATTTGATTAGCTGTAGTTAGAAATTACGCTGTTTTTAAGGGCTTATTATGTGGACCTGACGCCATCTTGTGGATAGACAACGTCAATCGTCTTTGGTCTGCTCAGTATGGCAGGCTAATGGCAGCAGATGCGCTGTCTCAAAAATGTTAAATATTTAAAATAGGCACTATCCTAACTACATAGTTGCAATCTAAACAACTACATTCTCGATAAAAAAGCCTCAAAAGTACATAATGTTGTCCAACAGGTGCAATATTTGTCAAAGTGTAGAGTGTCCTCCGCTTGTTGCTGTATGTGGGCAGAGTAATGCACAAAGGTGAAGGGTGAAAAGGCGGTACGAGTGCTGTTACTGGCAGAGTATCGCACAGCTATCAGCCAATCAGATTCAAGAACCAGACAGAACTGTTGTATAAACTGAAATATTACAAATGTTCATATCCCAACATGCATGTCGCAGTGGTTTGCAATGAATAAGTGAAATATAAAAAATATGAAGGAATTAAAATTTAACAGGGCTAATAATTATGACCTGTTATATATTGTGTTATTTATTTCACTTTTAAAGAACTAACAGAACATTATTTAACATTATCAGTCTATATTTCTGACTTTTTTTTCCTCTCAGGTGAATTTGGCTCAGTTGCTGATGGATTCGAGGGAGAGAAATAAACAGTTTGCTGAAGAAGTGAAGGAACTGACGCAGAGACTCAGCGAGACTCAGGGAGACAATAAGGTAACATCTGTGGTACTGATATCTCATTGCAACATGTGCAGACGTTTGTTATACATTCAATTGCATGCAAATTCTTAAAAGCTTAAAACAGAAATAAAAGACTATAAACTAAGATTAAAAAGACTTTTAAGAAAGTTCCAGAAAGTGGAATCCTTCCCTCACTTCTGTTTTCATGTTCTCTTCATAGCTGTTAAGGATGACCATCACAAAACAGAGGCTTGGAGATGATGAAGTCGGCATCAGACATTTTCCAGCCCATGAGCGCGAGGATCTGGTCCGGCAGCTGGAGAAAGCGGCTTTACATGTGCGACTTTAGGTTTCATGACAATTAAATGGCGCTCTAGGCTAATGTTTAACACCAAATGGAGCTCTAGGCTAGTGTATAACACCAGATGGAGCTCTAGGTTAGTGTATAACACCAGATGGAGCTCTAGGCTAGTGTATAACACCAGATGGAGCTCTAGGCTAGTGTATAACACCAGATGGAGCTCTAGGCTAGTGTATAACACCAGATGGCGCTCTAGGTTAGTGTTTAACAGCAGACAGTGCTCTAGGCTAGTGTTTAACACCAGATGGCGCTCTAGGCTAGTGTTTAACAACAGATGGCGATCTAGGCCAGTGTTTAACAGCAGATGGTGCTCTAAACTAGTGTTTAAGACCAGATGGCGCTCTAGGCTAGTGTTTAACAACAGATGGCGTTCTAGGCCAGTGTTTAACACCAGATGGTGCTCTAGGCTAGTGTTTAACACCAGATGGCACTCTAGGCTAGTGTATAACACCAGATGGAGCTCTAGGCTAGTGTATAACACCAGATGGAGCTCTAGGCTAGTATATAACACCAGATGGCGCTCTAGGTTAGTGTTTAACAGCAGACAGTGCTCTAGGCCAGTGTTTAACAGCAGATGGCGCTCTAGGCTAGTGTTTAACACCAGATGGCGCTCTAGGCTAGTGTTTAACACCAGATGGCGCTCTAGGCTAGTGTTTAACACCAGATGGTGCTCTAGACTAGCTTGTAAAGCAGATGGCGCTCTAAGCTAGTGTTTAACAGCAGACAGCGCTCAAGGCTAGTGTGTAACTGCAGACGGCGATCTAGGCTAGTGTTTAACTGCAGACGGTACTCTAGGCTGGTGTTTAACAGCAGACAGCACTCTAGGCTAGTGTTTATCAGCAGACGGCACTCTAGGCTAGTGTTTAACAGCAGATGGCGCTCAAGGCTAATTTTTAACAGCAGATGGTGCTCTAGACTAGTGTTTAACAGTAGAAGGCACTCTAGGCTGGTGTTTAACAGCAGACGGCGCTCTAGACTAGTGTTTAACAGCAGACGACCCTCTAGACTAGGGTTTAACAGCAGATGGCGCTCTAGGCTAGTGTTTAATAGAAGGTGGCTCCTTAAACTAGTGTTTAACAGCAGATGGCGTTCTTGTTTAGTGTTTAACAGCAGATGGCGCTCTAGGTTAGTGTTTAACGGCAGACGGCACTCTAGGCTAGATTCTAAAATGTAGAGCAGATTGTACAGACTTAGCCACTAAATCTAAATAGTTATGGAATTGGCATGAGATTGTGTTGGAATATTCACTGGTATTTTCTTTTAGAGAGAAGAGCTTGAGCACAGTCTGAAGACGGTGAGTGATGAGCTGCAGGATGTGAAGGCAGAGAGGACTGTTTTTAAGGAGAAATCTGAACGTCTCAACCTGGAGCTGAACCACATTCTGGGTGGACAGGAGAAGCGCATCATCGACGTGGACGCTCTCTGCATGGAGAACAAGTCAGTGTTGATTTTCAGATTTACATCGCTTAATGCTATACACTGCAGCAGTTACAGCAATATTCAAAGGCCTGTTCACATAGGTTATAGCAGTGGTCCTCAACCAATGGGCTGCGGTCAGTGTATCAATTGGTACCGGGCCGCACAACAAATCATTAATTATTTCTGTTTTATTTATTATCTGAGTCTGAACGAGCTATTATTTTGAAAAGTCTTTTATTTTGAAAAGTGACTGTATTCTCTCGGTTACATCTCGCTCACTTGAGCTCCCAAATTTAACCCACCAGTAGCAAAATGAGTAAGAAATGGACGTTTTTGGAAAGTTTCTTTGCTAAAGGGGAAAAGGCCCAGTGAAGGACCCACGAACTGCCAAGAAATGAATCCGCAACCCATTTGTCAACAAATCAGGTGAATCCAGCATGTTTGTGCTGCTGGCGATTAGCCTATTAGAGGCAATTCACTTATGACTTACTAGAGTTCACAAGTTTGTTATTTCCAATTCACAGAGTGAATGCATTCGTCATCTTCTTGGTCTTTCACTTCATCGTGTGGTCTTAGTCGTCTTGGTCTTTCTCTTTGTCGTCATCTTCTTGGTCTTCGCCTTTATCGTCATCTTCTTGGTCTTTCTCTTCATCGTCTGGTCTTAGTCTTTCACTTCATCGTGTGGTCTTAGTCTTCATCGTCTTGGTCTTTGCCTTTATCGTCATCTTCTTGGTCTTTCTCTTTGGCCTTCGCCTTTATCGTCATCTTCTTGGTCTTCCTCGACTGGTCTTTGCCTTTATCGTATTGTTCTTGGTCTTTCTCGTCTGGTCTTAGTCTTTCACTTCATCGTGTGGTCTTAGTCTTCATCGTCTTGGTCTTCGCCTTTATCGTCATCTTCTTGGTCTTTCTCTTCGTCGTCTGGTCTTAGTCGTCATCTTCTTGGTCTTCGCCTTTATCGTCATCTTCTTGGTCTTTCTCTTTGGCCTTCGCCTTTATCGTCATCTTCTTGGTCTTCGCCTTTATCGTATTGTTCTTGGTCTTTCTCGTCTGGTCTTAGTCTTTATCGTCTTGGTCTTCGCCTTTATCGTCATCTTCCTGGTCTTTCTCGTCATCTACTTGGCCTTCGCCTTTATCGTCATCTTCTTGGTCTTCGCCTTTATCGTATTGTTCTTGGTCTTTCTCGTCATCTTCTTGGTCTTGGTCTTGGTCTTAGTCTTCGGTCTTTCTCTTTGTGGCTATCTTCTTGGCCTTCCTCGTCTGGTCTTAGTCTTCGGTCTTTCTCTTTGTGGCCTTCCTCGTCATCTTCGCCTTTATCGTCTGGTCTTAGTCTTCGGTCTTTCTCTTTGTGGCCTTCCTCGTCATCTTCGCCTTTATCGTCTTGTTCTTGGTCTTCACCTTTATCTTCTTGGTCTTCCTCTTCGTCATGCTCCTCTATCGTTTGGTCTTACTCTTTGTGGTTATCTTCTTGGACTTCCTCGTCATCTTCTTGATCTTCACCTTTATCGTCTTGTTCTTGCTCGACTGGGCTTCGCCTTTCTTGTCATCTTCTTGGTCTTCTTCGACTGGTCTTCACCTTTATCGTCTTGTTCTTCATCTTTCTCTTCGTCGTCTGGGCTTAGTCTTCATCTTCTTGGTCTTTCTCGACTTGGCTTCGCTTTTCTTGGCATCTTTTTTGTCTTCCTCGACTGGTCTTTGCATTTATCCTCTTGTTCTTTCTCTTTGTCGCCTTGTTGTCCTCTTCCTTGTTTTGGTCTTCATCTTCGAAGTCTGCTTGGTCTTCATCTTCATCTTCTTCATCTTGGACGTCTGCTTGGTCTTCATCTTCATCGTCTTGGTCTTCTTCGTTGTCTTCATCTTGTTCCTCTTCTTCGCCTGTCGGAGTCGGGGATAGAACCCGGGTCTCTGGTGTGAGAGGTCAGTCACGTTACCACTGAGCTACTGGGAGGTGATGAATCCAATCAACAATAGGCAACTTGACCACTGACCAAGAAATCTTCAATAAGAAATTAAGTTAGGTAAGGCTAAAAACAGAGAGGCTTTCCAAAAAGCAACAGCAAAGTACAATTTCAGCGATGTTTGCTAATATGAGTCAATATCTTTTAAGTTACTTTTTAAAAAAATTAAAACTCACTGCATTTTAGCTGTAAGAAGCTACAATAGATATTATTGAGCTGAAGCTTGACTACAAAATGAAATCGCAAATCAAATCAAAATTGCAATATCTGTCAAAATAATCGTAATTAGATATGTTCCCTAAATAGCACAGTCCTAATTGGATAAGCTAAATTGTCTATAGTGTATGAGGGTGAATGTGTGTGTATGGATGTTTCCCAGAGATGGGTTGCAGCTGGAAGGGCATGCGCTGCGTAAAACATATGCTGAATAAGTTGGCGGTTCATTCCACTGTGGCGACCCCAGATTAATAAAGGAACTAAGCTGAAAAAAAAAAAAGAATGAATGACTATATATATGTAAATCACGTAAAATCTGAATTTTTTTGCACTGCAGGTACTTGCATGAGCGATTAAAACAAGTTCAGGAGGAGGTCAGCCTATTGAAGAGCAACATACAGAAATATAAGGTAAGGCTGAGACGTCAGCTTTATTTGTACAGTCTGCAGGTTAATGATTATGTAACTATCATTCGACCCTAAACAGCGGCACCTTAGTGAATATAAGAATTCGAATAATTAATATTAATAAATATTACACCTGCTCAATGAAAATCAGATGATTCACTACAATAAATCTGACATAACTTGATCAGAAATCTAAAAAGAGGAGAAAAAGATTAAGCCATCAATTGAAAGTAATACTGTGGTTAAAAGACTCTTGAGATTGTGATGACAACAGTGACATTGTGGTCCAGTGGTCAGTATGTTGCGTTATGACGCTGATGACCCGAGTTCGAACCTCACCTGAGTAATTTTTTTTTCTTTAATTTTTATGACATAATACTGTTTGGGTTGATTATATAGATGTACATATTTTATTTTTTGTGTGACCACCGTTACAAAGGACTGGATATCTATAAAGAATTTTGCACAGAATATATATTCAGATATTACAGGAAAGGACATTGTGATGTTTTAAAGAATAGTGTTGGAGATTTAGCTACCCTTTAATCTTCTCATATTTATGAAAAACATGTGAAGTTCCAAAGCAGCTGTGTCCTTGAAAAAGACGTGATCGTGTCATTGGAAACTGAATTGGGAATGATGTTATTTTAATATAGTCAGTTGTGAACTGATGGACCGGTCTAAGGCTTAAAACTCCAGGGCTGAAAAGGAGTCCCACTCCGGCCCTGCTAATAAGCCTGGATGTTCTTTATCCCCAAGTTATTAAAATGTCATTTGCAATATTCCTGTCATTCTGGATGTCTCCTAGACTGCTCTGGATCGAAGAAAAAACCCTGAAATTGGTGGCAAGTCCAGTAGCAGATCTCTCACTGGGGTCCTTTCTCCTAAACAAGGTGCTCAAAAGAAGTGTACTAACAGGAATGGCATGAAATGTTGTTATTTAATGTATTAAATGACCAATTTTCTAATACACACACTGTTTCTGCTGTCTGCAGTGCATGGTTTTCTGTCAGAGGAGAACGGCTGCAGTTTACCAGCAACACCTCAGTCCATCTCAGACCTGAAGTCTTTAGCCACAGCTTTACTGGAGACCATTCATGAGAAGAACATCATTATTCAGCACCAAAGACAGACCAACAGGTGTGCACGGATTTATATTTACTGCTGAATAACTCAGTTTAAATTGACTCACTGAATGAAATGTTTTCAGTGTTTACTCGTATTATTATAAAGCAATGGACCTTTTTCAGAAGATGCTTATGATGCATTTAAGGGTCATCAGCATCTTAAATCCTTAAAACAATGTAATATGTACATTTATAAATCTGTATTTTGTATTAGGGCTGTGCGATTAATCGAAATCGAATCGCAATTTGAAATGTTGCGGTTAGCTAATCCCAAGAGGCTGCGATATGAAATATTTATTACTTGATTTTCCCCCGCCCAGAGCAAATGCGTGCATGGTGTGTGTGTGACAGTCTTACTGTCAGTTGAGTGAGCACTGTTTCGTTCCGCCCAATCAGAATTGCACAATTAAACTATGCGGAACGCCCACCCCCCCCTCAAAAAAAAAAACACAAACAGGAAAGCGCGGACAAGTAGGACAGGCCCGGATTGGCTAATCGGGAGGACCGGGGGAATTCCCGGTGGGCCGGTTCGTTTTTTGGCCACGAGGGCCGGTGTCCCTAGGTGCTTGCACTCTCAGCAATCACACTTTTTTTTCATTTATTTATTTGATTGACCATAGAATACTCTTTTTTTTTATCATTATTTTGCCGCAGCTTTGTTTTTTTAATTTATTTTCTCACAGCCCCGTGAGCAAAATGCAGTCTGCAGAATAATGTTCGACCCCAAACAGCAGCACCGTAGTGAAAATAACAATTCGAATAGATAGTGTTAATGAATATTACACCTACTCAGTGAAAATCAGATGATTCACTACATTAATAAATCTGACATAACTTTATCAGAAATCTTAAAAGGGGACAAAAATGTAACGTATTACATTTTAAATGTGTGTAATTTGATTACAGTTACTAAAGTCAGTGTAATTGTGTTACTTACATAACAGTTATAGTTTTCAGAAGAAAAAAATGCTTCTTTTAAATCACGTTTTCCACCGCAACATCAGTTAATAAGCATGCGCATTTAAATTGCTGGAGAACGCGACGCTGCTGTCGAGAGCGGCTGCTTCTTCAAGTGGAGATATAGACAATACTTTGATTTCATTGAGTGTAAAAACAAAACTATTGCTGTAAAATGCAGTCTGTCCAGTATCTAAAGAACTTTTGACTGCTTTAAACTCCACCAGCAACTTGTTCAAGCACTTGAACAGAACGCATTCTAAGTCAATACTCGTCACCAAGGAGGACGACGGCGTCCAAAAACACGGCGGCCCAACTCAGCCTAAACAGGCTTTAAAGAAATTAGTAATCTGATTACCTTTCACATGAAGTAATTAGTAATGGAATCAGATTACAATTTTCCAGTAGTATTTAGTAATTTGTAATCTATTACTTTTTTTAAGTAACTTGTATCTGTATTAAGTGAATTTACTGTGCTTTATAGAATTCTGGGAAACCGAGTTGCTGATTTGGAGAGGAAGCTGAAGACGCTGGAAATTTCGGGACTTTGGAGTCTCCCAGGTGTGTGTTTCATGTGTATTTGTGTGTGTTTTCCTCTTTGAAACAGCTTATTTGAGACTTTTATCCAAACTGATGCCATTTTAGCGACTGTCGCTTTAAATTCAAATGAGATTGTGCTCTTTTCAAAAGAGGGCGGAGCTACAAATGTCTGTGTGCCAGCATAGTGGCAGATCAGGGGCGGATTGGCTAATTGTGAGGACCGGTCACTAGCTGCCTGCGCTCTCAGCAGTCGCAATTTTTTCATTTATTTATTTATTTATTTGACCATAGCCTCATTCTTTTTATTCATTATTTTGCCGCAGATTCACTCTTTTTTTATTTATTTATTTTTTATTTTGTCACAGCCCCATGAGCAAAATGCAGTCTGCAGGTTAATGATGATGTAACTATCATTCCACCCCAAACAGCGGCATCTTAGTGAATATAGGAATTAGAATAATTAATATTAATAAATATTACACCTGCTCAATGAAAATCAGATGATTCACTACATTAATAAATCTGACATAACTTGATCAGAAATCTAAAAAGGGGAGAAAAAGATTAAGCCATCAATAGAAAGTAATACTGTGGTTAAAAGAGTATTGCAGATAGCAGTGCAATACTTATTTTTGCTTCCAGACGCACCTGCATAACAGTGCCATTGTGGTCCAGTGGTCAGCTCATTGCATTACAATGCTGCAGACCCGAGTTCGAACCTCACCTAAGTATATATATATATTTATTTATTTATTTATTTTTAGTGTTAAGACGTATAATACTGTTTGGGTTACTTATGTATGTGTACATATTTCATTTCTGTTTTTTGTGCGACCACCGTTACAAAGGACTGGATATCTATAAAGAATTTTGCACAGAATATATATTCAGATATTGCAGGAAAGGACATTGTGATGTTTTAAAGAATAGTGTTGGAGATTTAGCTACCCTTTAATCTTCTCATATTTATGAAAAACATTTGAAGTTTTAAAGCAACTGTGTCCTTGAAAAAGACGTGATTGTGTCATTAGAAACTGAATTGGGAATGATGTTATTTTAATATAGTCAGTTGTGAACTGAGGTGAGCCGGTCTAAGGCTTAAAACTCCAGGGCTGAAAAGGAGTTCCACTCTGGCCCTGTGGCAGATTCAAAAACAAGACTGATGTCCTATGCTAATGAGGGAGAACTAGTGGGCGGGGCTTTCCCTCTTCTGATGACACGTACAAAGGAAGAATGTCAATCAAAGTGTTTCTGCAGACTGTTTTTATCAAGTCTGATTATAAACAGTAGAATTGATTAATGTTTACCATTAGAAGCTGGTTATATTCACACACTGTTGCCACACAACTGTGTTAAAACCTCTTATAAAAGTGATTTTTGCGTAATAGCTCCCCTTTAAAGTCAATAGATCTGCTGTTTATTTTATTATTAATATAGCATGTATTCAGATTTGGGGCCGTTAATGTGTTAAGAATAGATTCATTCATGCTGCGTTTGTCAATGTCTGCGATACACACCTGATTCCTTCCAAAAATATATGGGACGACTGACAGCGATTTGTGAAATCAGTCGCCAGCTATTCGTCAGTGTCACGAAGCAGCCAGAAACAGTCAATCATGTGATAGTGATGCTGGTTTTCTGAAGCGCACCGAGAGCTGACAGCGTCTCTGTTATCTCTGCTGGAAAAAATAATTGTATTGAATGTGTTTTTCATATCCAGTATTAAGTAAATACTTTGGGGTTTCAGATTTTTTTCATACTCTTGAATTAATCTGGGTAAAGTCTAGATGGGATACAGCTGCGGATACACACATCAACATTGCATATTTTTTGTGACACTGCACAGCAAGAATGAATATTTTTACAGTATTTTGAGGCTTTGGTTAGGGGTAGACATTCATAAAATACAATTTAATAAGTAATTTAATAAACACTATTAATAATACCTGGTATAATTACAGTTTTAACATGACTCTGAGGGTTGGGTTTAGGGTTGTGGCAGGGGTAGATGTTAATAAAATACAATTTAATAGGTAATTTAATAAATAATATGAATAATTCTTGTTATAAATACCGTTTTTACATTAAAGGGCACTATTATTTTGCTCATTAAAGGGTGGGGACGGGAAATGTCCTCGAGCCAGGATTCGAACTCGGGACGCCCTGAAGTGCTATTGCACCAAATGTCGGTGCACTAACCACTAGGCTATTGCACAGACAATACACTCCAATTTAATGGATAATTTCATAAATAATATGAACAATGCTCTGTATAATTACTGGTTTTACATTAGTGAGGGTTGGGTTTAATGTTGGGGTAGGGGTAGATGTTATAGGTTTAAGAAAACCTTGAGTACTTTTTTTGAGATTTTAACAGATTTGTGTGTGTTGAGCATCACTTAAGACAACATTAGCCTCTGTTAGCTTTAATTGTGGGGAAAACTGGATAATATTGAGCTTTTGCCAGCTAATTTCATCTTCTGGGTTTTAAATGATTTTAGGGGGGATCAAAATAATTCCTATAAGAAGAGCCTGCTTCTTAATTATTCATGACTGTGCGTGTTTTCCGAAGGCCAGACAGAGCTGCCAGTGCCACGCTGTGAGACCCTATGTTGATGACTGGGTGAGACCGCGTCCACGGACCCACAGCACACAGTATTTAGCCGTTTATGAAGGGTCGTATGTGTCTGTTTCCATGATTCACAGGGTTTGTTCCATGGTTTTCCCCGCAATCCTGTCAGGGCCGATACAGCAAAGCTGTTTGTGTGCAGCAAGTATTTTTGTCAGGAGAGCTGTACGAGAATTGGAGAATGGCGGACTTTGTGTTTTATCAGTGGATTTCATTCACATTTAGACACATCGCTGTGCTGCTGTGTTCACCTAAATCCAGATTAGCAGCAGGGCTAATGGTTGAAATAGGCAGGGCAAGGGACCTGATGCACTGAGTCTGCATTCAGACCCAGGGATTGAAGAAGTCCTCATCTATAGTGTTTATATAAACACGATTATCTTTATAATGATATAAATTGTGGTTGTGTGTATATGAAATAACAAATGTAGCAGGGCTTTAAATGACTGTTCATTTCTTTGCGTTTTAACTGTGTAAGCTATAAAATCATGGCTCTCCTCAGGGTTTGGGTCTCATTTTGTGAGCCGACTGATAACAGTCGTTCGCTCCCCTCCTTCTCCCCTGCTCTGCTGGCCACGCCCACGCCCACTCCTGCCTCTGCCGGAGCTCCACGCCCATTATGATGCATTTTTTTGAAAGAATTCTGAGGTAGACCTGAACCGAAAGTGGGGGGTTTCATGGCCCTTTAATAAAATACAACTTAATGCATAATTTAGTAAATAATATGAATAATACTCTGTATAATTACTGTTTTTACATTACTGTGCAGGTTGGGGTAGGGGTAGACATTAATGAAATACAGAGCACCTTTGGGATGTGGTGGAACGGGAGATTTGCATCATGCATCATTGCATCAGCCGACAAATCTGCAGCAACTGCGTGATGCTATCATGTCAATATGGAGCAAAATCTCTGAGGAATATTTCCAGTACCTTGTTGAATCTATGCCACGAAGGATTAAGGCAGTTCTGTAGGCAAAAGGGGTGCCAACCCGGTACTAGTAAGCTGTACCTAATAAAGTGGCCAGCTAGGGTATATAAAGTGTACTACACTTTACTATACTATAGTTCTAAACACTGTAGTGTTTACCATACTGTATTGATAAATATTGACTATATTGACAAAATAAAAGGCCACTTAAGTGCACTTAAATTAAAGTACACCATTTTTAACACACTTAAGAACACTTTATAATAGTGCAGTTTATAATAATGCAAAATAATAAATATATAAATAATAATCTGAAATCATCATTGATGTGTTGCTGTTAAAGTTCTTGATTATAATTTACCCGTATTGTGTTATTTAGGATTGCATTTAAAGTTTATATGTTTAGATTGTAATTGTAATTATATTACATTGTAATTACAAATTATGTAAATGCAAATATATTTAAAAATGCGATATATACTTTTCAAACACGTGCTATAGGTGAATTGAATAAGCAGAAATTAGCCGTAGTCTATGCATGTGAATGAAAGTGTATGGATATTTTCCAGTGTTGGGTTGCGACTGGAAGGGCTTGCGCTGTGTAAAACATATGCTGGATAAGTTGGCGGTTCATTCCACTGTGGCGACCCCTGATTAATAAAGGCACTAAGCCGAAAAGAAAACGAATGAATGAATAAACAGCATGAATACATATCACTCTATGATGAGGAGGAGTTGCAGGTGGTTGCCATTATGTTGTTATTAGGTTGCAGGTTACATTAGCATTTTACATACTATTCTCTAGTTTTTTTTTTATTTTATTTGGGCTACTAATCCAATTTTATCCATTTTTCTTTCCTCCAGGTGTGAATCTGATCACTTACAAAAGTAATAACCTCACTTTATTACGTCCAGTTTGGGCTTAGTTCAAAATTACTAATTTTAAAGGGCCAGTTCACCCAAAAATAAAACATCTATTATTTACTCTCCCTGTACTTGTTCAGCCTATAAATAGTATTTACTTCAGTAGTATTTTTTATTCCTACTATAGATGCTAATGGCTTCTTTTATCCTCAGAATATCTTGTTTAGTGTTTAACAGAAGAAAGAAATTCATTTAACTACTTGGTTGTAAGTAAATAATGAGGAAATTTTTGAGTGAACTGTCCCTTTAAATATGAGCAATAGTAATGTTATGGCTGAATTAGCATGCGCCACTAATGAACTGACTTTAGGGTCTTCGTTTATTTGCATTTATGGGTTATTTAGCAAGTGACCACATAGGCTTACATTTCTAAAAGTCAATCAAGCACTAGTTTCAGGAGATGCTTTTACAGTCTCCGTCCACAAGAGAGCAGTAAAGCACTTTGACGGATCCGACGCTCACCTGTCATAAGGCCGCCATAAAACTGACAAGCATCCATTACTGAAACTGATTGCCCACATTACAAACACATTTGGGGAATGTGGTATTATTAGGGAACTTTGTGGATGAGAAAGATGATCACAACTCAGTCTATGAAACTGATCGACTGGCCTTACAGAAATGAGCAGGAGAGATCAGTTTAAGGCGCATGCACTATTATTTTGCTCATTACAGACATTTTAAAAGTCCAAGGAAGTTAATGGTACATTGGTGAATATGTTTAACGTGATGTGCAGTCAGAAGACTTCAAGTAAGTCGACTAATAAATCTATGTATGGCTCCTGTTGCATGTTTTATATTGGTAAACACTTATAATGGGCTGTAAATAAGCTAGATAAAAGAATTTAGCATAAGTTAAACGAGTCTAGCATTGAGTTGGCATGTTTTATAGCTTTGTTAGCATGTTATACTATGTTAATAACATGTTGCTTATGCTTTAGCTATAGTTTCTGCTACTTGTTTTTTTTTGTTAAGCACTTTTAATATGTTAAAGGTTATAAATAAGCTAGATAAAAGGGATTAGCATATGCTAAAAGAGTCTAGCATGGTGTTGGCATGTTTTATAACGTTGTTAGCATGTTATACTATGTTAATAACATGTTGCTTATGTTCTAGCTTTAGCTATGGTTTCTGCTACTTGTTTTTTTTTTGGTAAGCACTCTTAATATGTTTAAGGTTGTAAATAAGCTAGATAAAAGGGATTAGCATATGCTAAAAGAGTCTAGCATGGTGTTGGCATGTTTTATAACGTTGTTAGCATGTTTTGCCATGTTAATAACATGTTGCTTATGTTCTAGCTTTAGCTATGGTTTCTGCTACTTGTTTTTTTTTGGTGAGCACTCTTAATATGTTAAAGGTTGTAAATAAGCTAGATAAAAGGGTTTGGCATAAGCCAAAAGAGTCTAGCATGGTGTTGGCATGTTTTATAACATTGTTAGAATGTTTTGCCATGTTAATAACATGTTGCTTATGTTTTAGCATGAACATGACAGCATGTTATTAGCTTGTTTGAGAGTATTAGATCACATACTTTATTTTAGCATGTTTCTTGCATGTTTAATTGTTAGCATGAAAAAGCCACATGTTAACGGTGAATATGTGCACTCAGAAGACTCAAGTCAACTAATAAAACCACATATAGTTCTGCTGTTCGTTTTATATTGGTAAGCACTTATAATAGGTTGATAAAGCTTATAAATAAGCTAGATAAAAGGATTTAGCATACGTTAAAAGAGTCTATCATGATGTTGGCATGTTTTATAATGTTGTTAGCATGTTTTGCCATGTTGATCACATGCTTTATCATATTGGTAGCAAGTTGAACCCACATGTTAGCAATATGTTTTAACATTTCTGCATGTCTCATTGCTAGTATGATTGCTAGGATGTTTGAGCACATTGGTATCATATATTTGGTGAATATGTGCACTCAGAAGGCTTCAAGTAAGTCGACTAATTAAACCATGTATAGTTCTGCTACTCGTTTTATATTGGTAAGCACTTTTAAAATGTTTAAGGTTGTAAATAGTCTAGTTAGCCTAAGTTAAAAGAGTCTAGCATGGAGTTGGCGTGTTCTATAACGCTGTTAGCATGTTTTGCCTTGTTAATGCTTTTAGCTTTAACATGAATAGCATGTTATTTACTAGCTTGTTTTAGCATTAAATAGTTTGTTTCTTGTTTCTAGCACATGTAGATTAAGTTCTAGCATGTTGAAACCCAATGCTAACAGTATGTTTTAACATATTGTCTGCATGTCTTAATGCAAGCATTATTACTTGGACGCATTGCTATCACATGTTTTTGCAAATATTTTTGGTGAGTATGTGCACCCAGAAGACTTCATGTAAGTCGACTAATAAAACCACCTTGTTTTTTTTTATTGGAAAGCATTTATAATAGGTTGCTAAAGGTTGTAAATAAGCTAGATAAATGAGTTTAGCATAAGCTAAAAGAGTCTAGCATGGAGTTGGCATGTTTTATAACATTGTTAGCATGTTTTGACATGTTAATAAAATGTTGCTTATGTTCTAACATATTAGTAGTAAGTTTTAACTTGTATAACATGTGCTTGCTTGTTTGAGACCATTAGATTGCATTTTTTTAATGCAAAAAATTTTAGAGCATTGCTATCATGTTTTTTTTAGTATGTTGGGGTTTTAGCTGTTTTCATTCAGCATGTCAGTAGGATTCTTTCATGTCTTAGCATGTTATTTAGCAAGTTGCTAGCTTATTTTAGAACTTTGAACTTTTTAGCACATTGAATAATGTGTTGAATTTGAAGACAAGTTTAGATTGAAATGAAAACTAACTCCTATTCAATATTACTTTTTAAAATTTATTAAACGCATTGTATAATCCATTTAAAATTCCTTAAATGATTGCCCTGCTAAGAAAATGAGCTAAAGAAAATCAGCACCAGACCATAGCTGGTTATAAAAAGGTTTTGACCACATTTAGCTGGTCTAATGAAGTCAAATGAAGTGTCCGAAAACATAATATTAAGTTCACACTCAAATACATTTCTCAAAAGTGTATTATTTCCACAATAAATGCTCTTTTCATCTCAATTCACATCAATCAAACTTAAAAATATTATGTTAAACTTTATTTAACTTAAAAGATGTAGTCGAAACCTGATTAAAGTATTAAAATAAGTTAAAGCAACATAAAAATATTTGTTGTCTTATTAAATTTGACTGTGTAGTCTCTGTCTTCAGTTGTTTTTGTAGGTGACAGGCTGTACTTTCTGTCCTTGTTGACTGCTGCAGTCTTGTCTTAAAAACTAGTTTACTACTCTTTTTACTACTTCTTTCTGTCATCACACTGACAAAACTACAAGTGCGAGAGATGATTTCTTGTCTGAGATGTGTCAGAAGTCTCCACAAGAGGACATTAGCTCCAACTTCTGTGACTTCCACACCACAGTGACGTAAAGTTGGTTTGTCAATAAAACAGGATGGTTTTTTTTCCCAGTGGTCAGATATGAGCTGCTATTAGATATTGCTTTGAAATCTAAATAATGTTCTACATTGTCTAGTTATCATTATAATATTCCATAAATGATCTTTTGGGCTGCTGTAATGCCCTGCTGAGTAAAACAGCTGAAAAATGAGCTAAAGACAATCAGCACCTGACCATAGCTAGTCATAAAAAGGTTTTGACCACATTTAGCTGGTCTAATTAGGTCAAATTAAGTGTCTGAAAACATAATATTAAGTTCACACTCAAATATGTTCATTAAAAGTGTATTTTTCCACAATAAATGCTCTTCATCTCAATTCACATCAATCAAACTGGCTAAAAATATTATCTTAGACTTTGCATAACTTAAAAGATGTAGTCGAAACCTGATTATTGTATCAAAATAAGTTAAAGCAACTTAAAAACATTTGTTGTCATATTAGATTTGACAATGTAGTCTCTGTCTTCTGTTGTACTTTGTAGATGACAGGCTGTACTTTCTGTCCTTGTTGACTGCTGCAGTCCTGTCTAAAACTAGTTTACTACTTTTTTCCTGTCATCGCTCTGACAAAACTACAAGTGCGAGAGATGATTTCTTGTCTGAGATGTGTCAGAAGTCTCCACAAGAGGACATTAGCGCCGACTTCTGTGGCTTCCTAGCCAAAGTGACGTAAAGTTGGTTTGTCAATAAAACAGGATGGTTTTAATCCCGTGTGCATCAGGGATGAGCATTGAATGAAAATGTGAACTGCTATTAGATAGTACTTTGTAATTAATTAAACGTGCTACATTGTCTAGTTATCATTATAATATTCCATAAACGAATGCCCTGCTGAGACAAACAGCTAAAAAATGAGCTAAAGGCAATTAGCACCTCACCATAGTTGGTTATAAAAAGGTTTTGACCACATTTAGCTGGTCTAATTAAGTCAAATGAAGTGTCTGAAAACATAATATTAAGTTCACACTTAAATATGTTGCTTAAAAGTCTATTATTTCTATAATAAGTGTTCTTTTTAAAGATGAGCTAAGTATAATAAGATGTGCTAAGTATGCTAAGCTATGCTAGTTGTAGTACTTTTCCAGAAAATTACATTAATTCACATTAAGTTCACCTTTAAAACACCTTGTAATCTTTTTTCTTATTGTTTTATCGATTAATGCGGTGCGACTTTTGCCTTGTTACTGGAAATATATGTAATCTTGTAACTCTGGCTTGGGTTGCATTATTATTTGTTATTATTAATCTTGTAGTGCTTAGAGTTTAATAAAAACTCAATATGGATAAAATGTATTATTATTATTATTATTATTATTATTATTATTATTTAGTGACTTTTCTGTCCCATTCAGATCATGGCCATCCTGATCTTTTTCTCCTGTTGTCTTTTTAGATGACAGGCTGTACTTTCTGTCCTTGTTGACTGCTGCAGTCCTGTCTTAAACTAGTTTACCACTTTTTTCCTGTCATCTCTCTGACAAAACTACAAGTGCGAGAGATGATTTCTTGTCTGAGATGTGTCAGAAGTCTCCACGAGAGGACATTAGCGCCGACTTCTGTGGCTTCCACGCCGCACGATGTGACGTAAAGCTTGGTTTGTCCATAAAACGGGATGGTTTTGTTCCCCAGTGTGCGTCGGGGACGAGCAGTGAATGAATGGATGGATGGGCAGCTGCCAGGTGGGAATCGCCTCTCATCCATCCATCCTGTTTTGCACAGCGGGCAGTGAAGCAGCCGCAGTGAAGCTCCATGCTGTTCGGCATACAGAATTAGCCTGACTTTTTAATTAGCTCCGAAGCCGCTCTCCATAACACACCAATGACCTTTTCGAAACAAAGAAAGTCGAGCGTACAGCCGCTGAAGCATCATTTTAGTGCGCCTCAGAAAAAATAAATCCTCTCTTGAGATGCTGGAGTGGTCCAGAGGAGCATATGGAGGCTGTCATCTGTCAATCCACCAGCCATTTTGTAGATTTACATCAAGTGTCCCCTAGAAAAAAGTTTCGGACACTTTAAGTGGAGAGAGTTCAGCCAAAAATTGTTAACTCAAAATTTGCTGCAAGTTAATTCTACTCATTTGAAAAGAGTTTTGAACTCTTATTTAAATACCTCATCACTTCAACTTAAATGAAGTTCACAGTACTCATATAGATTAGTTTAACTTAAATGTTTTGTAGCAATCGGTTTCCTGTGCCCAGGTACGATATGGCAAATGTGGCCCAGTTATCCTAAAACAAATGTAGGCCACTTTTGGCAAATATTTGGCACAGTTAGCTCTGGCTAATGTGGATTTGAGCCTAAAGTGGCCCAGATATGATATGGCAAATGTGGCCCAGTTATCCTAAAACAAATGTAGGCCACTTTTGGCAAATATTTGGCACAATTAGCTCTGGCTAATGTGGATTTGAGCCTAAAGTGGCCCAGATATGATATGGCAAATGTGGCCCAGTTATCCTAAAACAAATGTAGGCCACTTTTGGCAAATATTTGGCACAATTAGCTCTGGCTAATGTGGATTTGAGCCTAAAGTGGCCCAGATATATGGCAAATGTGGCCCAGTTATCCTAAAACAAATGTAGGCCACTTTTGGCAAATATTTAGCACAATTAGCTCTGGCTAATGTGGATTTGAGCCTAAAATGGCCCAGATATGATATGGCAAATGTGGCCCAGTTATCCTGAAACAAATGTAGGCCACTTTTGGCAAATATTTGGCACAGTTAGCTCCGGCTAATGTGGATTTGAGCCTAAAGCGGCCCAGAGAAGATATAGCAAATGTGGCCCAGTTATCCTAAAACAGATGTAGGCCACTTTTGGCAAATATTTGGCACAGTTAGCTCTGGCTAATGGGGATTTGAGCCTAAAGTGGCCCAGATATGATATGGCAAATGTGGCCCAGTTATCCTAAAACAAATGTAGGCCACGTTTGGCAAATATTTGGCACAGTTAGCTCTGGCTAATGTGGATTTGAGCCTAAAGCGGCCCAGAAATGATATAGCAAATTTGGCCCAGTTATCCTAAAACAAATGTAGACCACTTTTGGCAAATATTAGACACAATTAGCTCTGGCTAATGTGAATTTGAGCCTAAAGTGGCCCAGATATATGATATGGCAAATGTGGCCCAGTTATCCTAAAACAAATGTAGGCCACTTTTGGCAAATATTTGGCACAGTTAGCTCCGGCTAATGTGGATTTGAGCCTAAAGCGGCCCAGAGAAGATATAGCAAATGTGGCCCAGTTATCCTAAAACAGATGTAGGCCACTTTTGGCAAATATTTGGCACAGTTAGCTCTGGCTAATGGGGATTTGAGCCTAAAGTGGCCCAGATATGATATGGCAAATGTGGCCCAGTTATCCTAAAACAAATGTAGGCCACGTTTGGCAAATATTTGGCACAGTTAGCTCTGGCTAATGTGGATTTGAGCCTAAAGCGGCCCAGATATGATATAGCAAATTTGGCCCAGTTATCCTAAAACAAATGTAGACCACTTTTGGCAAATATTTGACACAATTAGCTCTGGCTAATGTGAATTTGAGCCTAAAGTGGCCCAGATATGATATGGCAAATGTGGCCCAGTTATCCTAAAACAAATGTAGGCCACTTTTGGCAAATATTTGGCACAGTTAGCTCCGGCTAATGTGGATTTGAGCCTAAAGCGGCCCAGAGAAGATATAGCAAATGTGGCCCAGTTATCCTAAAACAGATGTAGGCCACTTTTGGCAAATATTTGGCACAGTTAGCTCTGGCTAATGGGGATTTGAGCCTAAAGTGGCCCAGATATGATATGGCAAATGTGGCCCAGTTATCCTAAAACAAATGTAGGCCACGTTTGGCAAATATTTGGCACAGTTAGCTCTGGCTAATGTGGATTTGAGCCTAAAGCGGCCCAGATATGATATAGCAAATTTGGCCCAGTTATCCTAAAACAAATGTAGACCACTTTTGGCAAATATTTGACACAATTAGCTCTGGCTAATGTGAATTTGAGCCTAAAGTGGCCCAGATATGATATGGCAAATTTGGCCCAGTTATCCTAAAACAAATGTAGGCCACGTTTGGCAAATATTTGGCACAGTTAGCTCTGGCTAATGTGGATTTGAGCCTAAAATGGCCCAGATATGATATGGCAAATTTGGCCCAGTTATCCTAAAACAAATGTAGGCCACTTTTGGCAAATATTTGACACAATTAGCTCTGGCTAATGTGAATTTGAGCCTAAAGTGGCCCAGATATGATATGGCAAATGTGGCCCAGTTATCCTAAAACAAACGTAGGCCACTTTTGGCTCCGGCTAATGTGGATTTGAGCCTAAAGCGGCCCAGTTATCCTAAAACACACATGGACCATATAGACTAAAGTCACCATCATGGAGAAAAGTGTTTGCTTTAGTTGGGCTCATAGCCCTGAACCTCTTAAAATAAATTTTCTTTCGGGCTGCTGTAACTTTTAAGAACTTTGCTTGAAAAGTTTATTCATTACAGCAAACAAGCCAAGTAAAAAAAACAAACAATAAAATTAAGTGAGGCACAACCTGTGATGAAATAATATAATAATAATATAATTCACTGATGTTCACCAATGTTTTAATCCATTATTAAAAGTAACGTGATAACATGCTTGCACATGCCACAGAATTTTAAGGGTTTTGGTATCTGGGCACTATTATGTTCAGAAATGTTGAAAAAAATAATGATAATTCTGACTTCAACTGTACATTAGCAAAATATATATCCCTGTTTTTGGATATTTCAATAAAAAGAAAAATCATACATTGTGTGACTTTAATTCTCATATACAATCCATGTTGAAGTTGATCTCTCGCTCTCTCTCTGAAACCCAGCACTGCTATAGTTGTTGCTCACTGCATGAATCCCCTGTTTATTATATTTCATAGCACAGCGGCTCCTAGAACGCAGTGTTTAAACTGATCAGACTTGTGCGCGGGATCATGTAAGCGCTGGTGGCCGTATATAGAGCTCAGTCCCTGTGGGTGACATATGGCATTAACCTGTGATGCATGCAGCCAGTACTAATGAAGACAGATGACAAGAGCTGCAGTCTCTCTCTCGCTCTTTCTCTCTCTCTGGCCAAACTGATCATCTCTACATGTGCACCACTATGAAAATGTCAGCTTTTGTGTCGGAAAGCTGTGTAAATGTTTGTGTTTGGGTCAGATTTGGGATTTATCGCTGACCGCTCAGGCCATACTGAGTTTTTTTGTTTGTTTTTTATGTTGCATTTGCTTTGACAGTACCATTCATTCATTCATTCATTCATTTTCCTCTGACTTAGTCTCTGATTTATCAGGGGTCACCACAGCGGAATGAACCGCTAACCATTCCAGCATATGTTTTACGCAGCGGATGGCCTTCCAGCCACAACCCAGTACCGGGAAACACCCATACACACTCATTCACAAACACACACACACTCGTACACTACGACCAATTTTAGTTTATCCAATTCCCCAATAGCGCATGTGTTTGGACTGTGGGGGAAACCGGAGCACCCTGAGGAAACCCATGCCAACACGGGGAGAACATGCAAACTCCACACAGAAATGGCAACTGACCTAGCCGGGACTCGAACCAGCGACCTTCTTGCTGTGAGGCAACAGTACTAATCACTGAGCCACTGTGCTGCCTTTGACAGTACCGAAGATTTACTTTCACAAGGATTTTAAGGCTGATTGTAATTTACATTTAATTGGTTTAATTTAAAAGTGATTTGATTTTATGAACATATTTTAGCAATTTTTTTTATATTTAATAAATTCAGATTCTTCTTTTATCAATAAAATATCAAGAATTGTTGATTTTATTGGTGCTACATAAATAAAGTTGAGTTGAAATAAATTGAATTGAGAATTAAACACTATTTTTTATTGTTTGTGCAAAGATAGTCTAATAATTAGGCGACGTGGTGGCGCAGTGGGTAGCGCTGTCGCCCCACAGCAAGAAGGTCGCTGGTTTGAGCGTCGGCTGGGTCAGCCAAACACATGTAGGTGAATTGGGTAAGCTAAATTGATTGTAGTGTGTGTGAATGAGTGTGTATGGATGTTTCCTAGTGATGGGTTGCGACTGGAAAGGCATCCGCTGCGTAAAACATATGCTGGATAAGTTGGCGGTTCATTCCACTGTGGCAACCGCAGATTAATAAAGGGTCCAAGCCAAAAACGAAATGAATGAATGAGTCTAAAAATTTAAAATAATTTGTATGTTGTTACAATGAGTTTGCAGCAGTTAAATTATATTTATTTAATTTAAATTAAAATATTTATTTAATTTAAATTGTAATATAATTAAATTAAATTATATTACAAAAATGAACATAGATAAATAATACGATTTTAATTTAAATGTAAAATTAATTAAACTACTGTCAAAAAATTATATATATATATAGTATACAGTTGAAGTCAGATTTATTAGCCCCCATGCTTATTTTTTTCATTCATTTCTGTTTAACAGAGAGCAGATTTCTTCAACACATTTCTAAACATAATAGTTTTAATAACTCATCTCTAATAACTGATTTATTTTATCTTTGTCATGATGACAGTAAATAATATTTGACTAGATATTTTTCAAGACACTACTATACAGCTTAAAGTGACATTTAAAGGCTTAACTAGGTTAATTAGGTTAACTAGGCAGGTTAGGGTAATTAGGCAAGTCATTGTATAACGATGGTTTGTTCTGTAGACTATCGGGAAAAAAATTGCTCAAAGGGGCTAATAATTTTGACCTTAAAATGGATTTTAAAAAAATTAAAAGCTCTTTAATTCTAGCTGAAATAAAACCAATAAGACTTTCTCCAGAAGAAAAAATATTATCAGACATACTGTGAAAATTTCCTTGCTCTGTTAAACATCAATTGGGAAATATTTAAAAAAGAAAAACAATTTCAAAGGGGGGCTAATAATTCTGACTTCAACTGTATGCATATTTACACAGTTTAAATGTACAGTAATATTTCAATTTATATTTAAAGTCATTTACAAAAACATTCTTGCTTATATAAATGATATTTATATTTTAATCATGCATACATGTATGTAAATATAAATTATTTAAAATTAAATGTCAAATATATGTTAACATTTGAAATTGATAGAAAGTTATTACTATAAAGTAACAAAGTAATTTTAACTTAATTCTTTGGAAATGTACTATTATAATTTTAATATAAATTTCAAGACTTCATTTAATTAATAAAATATGTTTATTATTATTTTGCTTAATCGGATACATCATGCATTAGTTAGTTATGCTGTGTCAGGTCTCTTACTTTGGTGTAATTAGGTTTTTATTATTGTACAGCACCTTGATCAAGAATCTTTGATTTTATTGGTGCTGTAGAAATAAAGTTGAGTTGATTTGAAAATTAAAGATTCATTTTTAATTATTTGTGTAAAACTAATATTTCTATATTTAATATAAAAGGATACATTGCCTGTAGCATTGTTATTATACAGTTACAGTATGTTCATTATATATTTATTTTGTGTTGTTCAACAGGAAGCAGAGACGCCATCACTCTGAGTCCTGCTCTTCTGTCCTCCACTGACCAATCAGAAGCTCCGATCTTTTCCACCAATCCTGCAGGTGAGCAGTTTATAAGGTGCGGTTCACACAGAATGTGTTTTTGCTCTCTTGGGGTCTGTTCTTCATAGGTGGATTACTCAGTTAGCTGGATTTGGATATTGACGATTTGACATGATCCAGGATCGTTTCGTTCTTCAAAACTCATGTAAGAGTTGTTGTCATAGGAACAGTTATAGTAGCTCAAACCTGGTCGGGAGCAGCAGCTCATTCATATAAACAGGATTAGATCGGGAAATTTTAAGCAAAGATAATACTGAGAGTATGTATCAAATGCTGATATTTTCTTACAGTGGTTATATACGCTTGGGAAAATAGTAAACATAATTTTTTAAACTATATATATATCTTTACTCTGAAATAAAGTACAAAGACTGCCACCTGGTGGTTCAAAGAGAAAATTTATTGATAGGAACTTTTTAGATACAAAAGGCGAATGACACTGAGCACCTACTATGCACTGATACACTTTTCTGCTTGTGGAAACAGTTGATTGGAATGAGTATTGGTCAGGGACGTAGCAACTGGGGGGGACACGTCCCCCTCACTTTTTGGAAACAGGTTATTCTGTCCCCCAACTGGCCCACACGTTTTATTTGACCTAGCGGCCGCAAGTGTTCTCTAATTTGTTACTTGATTTGAGTGAACGATCACTCAGCCAATCACAACGCGAATCTCTTGAGCGTCTTCCACGAGCTTCATTCATTCATTTTGCAGTCAAAGACAGGTATGACGCGGAAAGGAGCAACAGCTACAGCTGGGTAAATCACGGTAAATCACTAACGTTACAGAATCCTACTTTTGTTCCGTTTCGAAGTGGGAACCGTAAAGTCCCTGGTGCTGGTGTCTTGTCTGGCGCAGAGCCAGAGAAAGACAGCAGGGTTAAGTTGGTTTTGTTTTCGGTATTCCTGACACATTCAGTGACAGACGGCATTAACTAAAAAACCTCTAACCCTAAAAAGATCTAAACTGTATTCCCTACAGAAAAGACAAAGCTGGTTATGTTTCATAGCTGTCTTTCTTTTTTCGCTCGATATTACGAGCACTGCTTGAGCAGTCGCATTATGCATTTAGCCAGAGAGAGCTCGCGCTGAACTAATCTCTCAGTAAGGGACCGTCGGAAAAGTGCTTCTTTTTTTCGTTTTTTTTTCCGAAAACAAGACCAGCTTAACTCTGCTGAGAAAGACGTGTTAGATTATCACAATAATGCAGCCTTTTTACGGCCTATTGCTTAATTTATGATTTAGACATGTAAATACACACAAGTACTAGTAAAACAAGAACTTTAGCGTTTGTAAAACACACAAGGAAGTCTAACAATCCATTCAAATATAATTTGCGGATGTGTTTTAATCATATCAGATACACATACTGAAAGTAACTGTAAAGTTAAATCTACTCCTCTCTAAGTTCACCAACCACTTACTTGCATGTATTTGGGGAGTAATTGGTGAATTTACGTGTTGAATCCTGCGTGTTCTGCTTTTATGAATGACGCATCGGCGCAAGTACACATGACGATGTCCATCTCACGTTATATGTGTAGTATCAACTTGCAATTTTGCAATTGAATTGTAGTATTTAAAAATATTTTCACACAGAGTAATGCTTAATTTAAATGTGTGTGGTTCTGTTTATTTATTGTTATTATTAATATTTTGTAATTATTTTTGAATTTTGGTTAAAAGATTATTAAATAAACTTTATTGCTAATAAATCGTTTATCACTTTTGGGTGACCATACAGCTGTCCCCCCCACTTTTAAACTGGCTGTTACGCCCCTGGTATTGGTTGTAACTTCCTCATCACCATCTGCATATGGGTGTGCTAACGTGTCTAACTGTGAAACGAAAGATGTGTAGATGTTGGTAATTCAAAATACAGACATATTACATCTATAAATTAACGATAAATGGTAGTTTATTGTAAAAATGAAAAATTATTTTTACGGTTTGTACAGTATTTTTAACGGTAAAGTACTGGCAACCACAGCTGCCGGTTTTTTACCGTAAATTTTACGGATTTATTTTTTACAGTGTAGATATGAAATAATAGTCATTTAAACAACTTTACAAAAGCCTCTCTGCTTGATGGCTGGTTTCACACGTCCGCCATGTTTGTAGTTTGTTTACACTTTCCCTCAGAGTTTGTAGCTCTAATCAAATTAACATCAAACACGCAATGAATTGTGAGCAGTATTAGCGGTTAGAGTACAGACGGTACACTTACAATTTCTAACAGAAATAGTAGAGCTTCCTGGAACCTTTGGTATACTCTTTTCAGCATAGTATGGTTTGGGACCATAGACTGTAAAATATATGGACGTAGCATCCGTGACGTCACCCATAGGTTTCTGAACACTGCAAAAGAAGCTACAAGTAGGCGCGGCCAACCGTCGCCATTTTGTTCGCGCGTCATCGCACCCACGGCGGGATACCAAACAAGGGCAAAGAGGCGGAGAGTGAGCGGAGCTACAGACACCTGCTGGCACTTTGCTTAGACCTGGCAGACAGACTTTACTTTGGGAGAAACGCATGATACTTTGTACTTGGCTGTACACTATATCAATAAAGTGTTTAGACTTTTGAAAACACTGTAGTAATACATTGAGCCACTGAGCATTGTTTTTATGACGTTTTTCTACAGGAGGAAAACGCGAATTACTTCCAAACACTTCAAATATAGTCTGTGTTAGTAAATGCAAGACTATTGATGAACTCCAGCATTACACTGTATGATAACGCTTCAGATGACTGTTCTAGAGCCTACAGCTAATCAATCCATCACATTCTGGAGTGCTTTACGGGTCTAAAGAAAAATATTAATGATAAATGATCTTAAATAAAACAAATACATTTATAGAGATGGTATACAAGTATATAACTTTACTCAGATGGGAAACAGAGGCCATGTGAATGGTTTGTGAGCAGAATTAAATGCACACAGCATCCCATATCATCTGATAATTGTAAGAAATAAGTCCAAAAGGCAGCTGACTGTGTAAAGCCACATAAAACAACACAAAAATATGATGAATATGCCGAGGTCAGTGGCTAATCTGCCGGATTCAGCTGAGGTGAAGTGACGGCGACCAGCGAGACCTAGCTGTCACTCAAGTGGCCACGCCCTTAATTATGCAAACTTAATATAACCTAATATAAAGGAAATGGATGAGTTATAACCCCCCCCCCCTCCCCCCCTTCACAGTTGTCATGGAGGGTAATAATAGCTATATGAACCAAAATCGTTCTTCATACCAGGCTGTAAACACCTTTTTTCTGCTGTAAAGTTGGCCATTCTAACAGTGGGCTCAATTGCAATTTGCTCTATTATGGAGCCAGGACTAGCGGAATTTTGATGAATTGCAGTTTCAGTTACTTCCGTATTGGCTTCCCGAGGGAGAGCAGGAGGTTGCCGCTTGTTTGGGACCTACTGATTTTATTTTCAAATACTATTTAGGACGGATAGTTTGGATGCAGCAATTTACTATTTCTAATGGGTCCGTTATTACATCACGTTTATAATATCACGTCACATGGACCTCTTGCTATGCTGCAGTTTTTTAAACCCATTAAAAGTGCAGCATATTGCGTTTTAAGAAGCAAAGACACACTGGGTGTGAACGAGCCGTAATCGTGTGCAACCAAATCTGCCATTTGCTAATGTTGAGGCTGCAGAGCTGTAATAATTAGCTAATTCTCTGACCGGCCCACCTCTGCAAACACTTATCCTTCACGCTCGCTCTGATTGGTCTGTCCAGCCGAGCAGCCAATCCCTCGCAAATGCCATGGCATTTTGGCAAATGTGAGCCAATTCCCGTTCGCTGACATTCAGCAACTTTTAGGGCGTGTTTTGCAGTCGGGACGGCCCCATAAATATGGATGCTGCTGCTGTGCGAAGTGGTATTTGGGCTTTTTGTGGTGCCGCAAATAAGCCGCATGCGGTGTTTAACCTTTTGGCTGAATGCTCTGAAATATGGGTCAGTAATCCGGCAGAATAGGCGGCGATGATGCGGGCGGGAGGCAGAACTAAGCTGTAGCCATCAGTGACAGGCCGTCATGCTCCTTTTCCCAGCTGGAGGCTTTTGGTGTGTGTGTGTGTGTGTGTGTGTGTGTGTGTGTGCGCGTGTGTGTGCGCGTGCGCGCGTTTATTAGCTTGTGTGACATTTGAAACTTAATGTTCCAGATGCATGCTTTGTTTCTGGGTGTGACGTCTGTAATAATGTTTGTGTTTATGGTTTATGAGTTATTAATTGATGTTAGCTGGAGAAAGCATATATAATGATTACTGTTTATTTATAAATAATAAACACCTTATTATTGAATAAGTAGTTTAAACAAAAGGCAAATTTGCTATTTGTACAAACTGCCTGTTAAAAATGAGTTGAAAAGTCTAATCACTGTTTATTAAAGGATATGCATGTCAATTTAGATTTAAAATCATGTGTCAA
>NC_079441.1:70453317-70598317 GCF_903798145.1 Danio aesculapii | reverse complement strand
ATTAAGTTGTGTTATGTTCTCCCCCCCCCCCCCCCCCCCAAAAAAAAAAATTAAGAATTGTGTTGGTTCAACTCATATTAAATAAGTAGCTTGAACAAGCAGCAAAACTCTCTTTTTGAGTGAAGTTAATCATTATTACTCTTACTAGTTATGACTAATTACCTTTATATAATTAAACCTAGAAGCCTCAGTGTTTTAATAGTATATTTAAGACAAATGATGTGCTACGAGTTGCTGTTTAGTTTACTGTAAAAAAAATATCTGTTAGTTGAAAAGTTGATTCATTATGATTTACAGTTTATTTCATTCATTCATTTTCCTTCGGCTTATCAGAGGTAGCCACAAAGGAATGAACCGCCAACTATTTCAGCATATTCAATCAGCAACTCAGTACTGGGAAACACCCATTCACACACACACACTCATACACTACGACCAATTTAGTTATTCAATTCACCTATAGGTTTCCCAGTGATGGGTTGCAGCTGGGATGGCATCCGCTGCATAAAACATATGCTGGATAAGTTGGCACTTAATTCCGCTGTGGTGACCCAGGATTAATAAAGGGACTAAGCCGAAAAGAAAATGAATGAATGAATTCACCTTTAGCACATATGTTTGGATTGTGGGGGAAACCGGAGCACCCAGGGGAAACCCACGTCAACACGGGGAGAACATGCAAACTCCACACAGAAATGCCAACTTGCCAGCCCTCCCTGTTTATTTATGTTTATGTATTGCATTATGGGACTTATCTCTGCGCTGTTAACTTTGGATGTTGAAAGTTCTGTATAGCTGCAAAGTGACTTTTATTGACATTTTAGTTTGTATAAGAAATAATTATATAGAGAATAAAGTCTGTAAAACATAATGGAGGTTTAATACCAGGTTTTTGTAGCATAATATACAACACCGACCCAGACAATATCACTTCAAACTATTAAAAAGGTCAAGAAAAGTCACTTTTTAAAACTTTTCAGCACCACATATTGTTGAAGATCAGATCAAAGCAATTCAAAAGCATAAATAAATACAAAAACCTGATAATTTATATGTAATTTTATGGTAGTCTTTTAAAATCCATGCTTATCAATTCTAATATAAACATTTAAGAGTTCTTCTGTTTCAAGAAGCCATTTCTACAGCCCGACAAGCCTATATTTCACATGCAATATATCGTATAGGAAATAATATATATAGAATAACATCTGTAAAATAACAGAAACAGTACTGGATGTTTAAAATCCAGGTTTTTGTTTTGTTTTTGTAATAGTGTTTCCCAACCCTGTTCCTGAAGGCACACCAACAGTACACATTTTCAATCAAACACACCTGAATCAACTCAGCAGAACATTAGAAAAGAACCCAAAACCTGACACGAATTGGTCAGATAAGGGAGACATACAACATATGTACTGTTGGTGTGTCTCCAGGAACAGGGTTGGGAAACTGTTGTAATATACAACACCAATCCAGACAATAGAATCACTTCAAACTATAAAAAAGGCAATTAAAGTCACTTTTTAAAACTTTTTTAACACCAAAAATTGGTGAAGATAAGATTAAGGACCCAAAATGCAACTCAAAAGTATAAATAAATAAAAAAACCTGCTAAAATTATATGTATTTTTTACAGTAGTTATTTAAAATCCATGCTTATCAATTCTAATATAAACATTTAAGAGTTCTTCTGTTTCGAGAAGCCATTTCTACAGCCCGACAAGCCTATATTTCACATGCAATATATCGTATAAGAAATAATATATATAGAATAACATCTGTAAAATAACAGAAAACGGACTGGATGTTTAAAATCCAGGTTTTTGTTTTGTTTTGTAATATACAACACCAATCCAGACAGTATAATCACTTCAAACTATTTAAAAAGTCAATAAAAGTCACTTTTTAAAACTTTTTTAACACCAAAAATTGTTGAACATAAGATCAAGGACCCAAAATGCAATTCAAAAGTATAAATAAATACAAAAAACTACTAATTACTATTTATTTTTTACAGTAGTCTTTTAAAATTCATGCTATCATCAATTCTAATATAAACACAACAGTTCTTCAGTTTCAAGAAGCCATTTCTACATCTCGACAAGCCTATATTTCACACGCAATTGGTCTGTTATTTAATTGTCTGTGAACGCGGAAGTAAAATAGCCAGTGTTTGAGATTTATACGCAGAGCTGTGTAAAGTCTTGTTAACGCTAACTTTGTTTTTCCCATCACCATCAATTCCCGGCCACGAGCAATGATCCAGTTGCTATTATGTAGCTTGTTAGCCATGCCTCGGCTGTGTAATTACGTGTGTCGACGGCGATGATTGTCTTCTGCACTGGCTGATTCATTGCAGTAAATGATCACGGTGTGAATATACAGGAGCTTCTGGAGATTTACAAGAGCTCGGTATGTCCTGAGACACGATTTAAAGGAATAGTTCACCCAAAAATAAAAGTGTACAAGTTTACTCATCCCGGCCCTGCTGAAAAATCCAGCTAAAACCAGCCTAGGCTGGTTGGCTGGTTTTTGCTGGTTGACCAGCCTGGTTTTAGAGGGGTTTTGGCCTTTTCTAGGCTGGTTTCCAGCCATTTCCAGCCTAGTTTTTGCTGGTCAGGCTGGAAAATGACCAGCTAAAACCAGCTTGACCAGCCTGGTTTAAGCTGGACATAGCTGGTTTTGGCTAGACTTCCAGCCTGGCTAGGCTGGTCAAGCTGGTTTTAGCTGGTCATTTTCCAGCCTGACCAGCTAAGACCAGCCTGGAAATGGCCAAAACAGCTCTAAAACCAGGCTGGTCAACCAGCTAAAACCAGCCAACCAGCCTGGGCTGGTTTAAGCAGTTTTTTTCAGTTGGGGGGTCATCTGTGAATGATGTACACTGTAAAACATATCCGTAAATTAGCAGTTTTACATATTTTGTGACTTTTTTTTTATTCATGTGATGTGATTTAAAGGGATAGTTCACCCAAAATTAAAAATGTACAATTTTACTCACCCTCAGGTCATCTAATGGTGCACACTGTAAGAAATATCTGCAAATTAGCTTTTTTTGGTATTTTGTGATTCATGTTTTATCTATTTGATTTATTTATGCTTTTATGAGACCTTGATCTTGATCTCTTCCTATATATTTTAACCTTGAAAAGTTGGAAAACGTGACTTTTATTAACATTTTTAATAGTTTAAAGTGATATATAGTCTGGGTTGCTGTTGTACATTACGCTACAAAAAGCTTGTAATAAACTGCCCGTACATTTTCTGTTATTTTACAGACTTATTTCAGTATATATATTATTTATTATATTATTTCAAACTAAAATGTCAATAACAGTCGCTTTGTTATATTGCAGAGTTCAACATCAAAAGTTGAGAGAGCAGGGATCAACATCCCATAATGCAATTCACAACCGTAAATAAACTGTAAACCGTAAAAAATAACTCTCTGAAACTGACCTTTTTATACTTTGATCCTAACTGTGGCGTTTTGGTGACTGTCGCTTTAAATTCAAATGAAACTGCGCTCTTTTTAAAAGAGGGCGGAGCTACAAATGCCTGTGTGTCAGCATAGTTGCACATTCTCCATGCCGCCCCTAACAAGATCGCCCATATTGGCCATGCCTAAATACGCTACTGAAATTGATATTTTCTATAGGAAGCTTTACAATAATATATTTGTGCTTATCAGGGTTCAACACTAAGGATTTTTTTCTAATGGTCCAATCGGGCCAATCATTCAGATTTTTACTTGCCCTGGCAAAATTTTCACTGGCTCCACCAAAAAAAGCAATAGCTATTTAAGCCACATATTTTAAATAATGTATCAAAACTAACATCCATGAATCTAGAATTTAAATATTTTAAAAATTTATAAATGTATAATTGTAAAATTCTGTGTTTTGCAAACAAAAAGAGCAGTATGGAAAATGTGGAGGTATTTTATTGCAGTTCGAAATTATTTAACAAAAGGTGGTCGACTTGTCATTCATTCATTTTGTTTTCGGCTTAGTTCTTTTATTAATCCGGGGTTGCCACAGCGGAATGAACCGCCAACTTATCCAGCATGTTTTTCTTATCCAACTTATGTGGCCCTTCCAGCTGCAACCCATCTCTGGGAAACATCCACACACACACACACACACTCATACACTGCAGACAATTTAGCCTACCCAATTCACCTGTACCGCATGTCTTTGGACTGTAGGGGAAACCGAAGCACACGGAGGAAACCCACACGAACGCAGGGAGAACATGCAAACTCCACACAGAAACGCCAACTGACCTAGACAGATTGACCAACAAATGAATGGACAGAAGGACCGACAGACAGACAGACAAATGGACATACAGATAGATACAGACAGACAGATGGACGGACGGATAGATACGGATGGATAGATATAGTGACTACCTACTGCGCCACTGCGTCGCCCCGACTTGTCATACTGTCTGCAAATTTTGCAAAACATCCCTTAATTTTTTTCGTTGTGTTGTACCCACATAAATGTCTGCTTTCAAGATGTTTGAAACAAATGTTTTCTTTTCCTCTTATAATTTGATGTTGCCGTCATGTTGCCGTCACTTCACTGTACTAGTTGTTACCAGTTTACAAAAAAAAAATAGCATGCTCAAAACATCAAATCAGTTAAGAGGAACCGAAAAGCAATATGGTGTTTACAATATCACAGAGAAGGTAGCATTTAAAGACTTAAAAGCACAAACTTAATATGCATGCAATTAACAAATGCAAATGAAACCTTAGTGACAAGGCAGCACTGTCCCGATCGGGCCAGTAATGATCCTGTCTACTGTCCCAAGCGTCTCTCACGCTAGCCCCGGGCCATCGGGCAGTCCTTATTGTTGAGCTCTGGCTTATACATTAGATTAGTCAGTACTGAAGCTGAATGTACAGCTAATCTAACAAAATAATTTATGATAACTGGCCAAAATTTGTACACACAGATTTATATGTTAGGGAAAACTAATAAATAAGAAAATTTATGAAGAGCAAAATTCAAGACAAACAAAAAATGTATAAAATTTTGTTGAAATTTTGTAGTTTGTAATGTTTTATTTCAATACTTTGCATGAATTAAAAGTATTATCGTTCTATTTCTAAAGATTTCGGTGACTAAAATATTATTTTAATAAATATATCCGTTTAATGAATCAGTTGTGTTCAAATGCACCATAATATATTATGTAATATAGTATTTAATAAAAAAAAGAAATGATAATAAGTACACAAACTCTGCTCTGCACCTTGCGGCGAACGCGGGAACTGCTGTAATGTCTGCGAGGGGGGCGGGCGCTTTTATTGGCGCTAGATTATATTCTCCTCCATTCAGAGCATCCACAACCTTCATTATTCAGTATACCTCTCTTGCGTTTCAGTGGAAAATAGACTGAGGACTTAAATACATAATATGAACGCACACAGAGCTGTCTGTTGAAGTGTTCGTTCACAGTGCACTTGAAATAATAAATAATAATAATGATGAGGTAAGTGCTTCCGGTCGCCATCTTGTCTTTTAGCGGTGTATGAGAGAGAGAGAAAGCAGCGGCTGCGTTGAAGTAACCGAGCAAACTCTTCCTTTACCGCTTTAATCTATATAATACGAGATGTCAAAACGACATCGGTTGGATTTAGGTGACGAATATTCGTCGAGTAAGAAGAGGTCGTCTGACGGGTATGTTGAAGAGTGTTTTTAGCTGAGGAGGGAAAGAGCGGCTAGGCTAACCTAGCATGCTAACACGTATGTGCTGGTGTTCTTTTAATGCACGGTGACATTGTTTCTAATATGTTGTGTATTTAAAGTTATAACACGCAGTTGCCATACAATATGGTGGTTATATTAGTAATTAACGCGTTATTTTGCGAACAACCACCCGGCTCTTTGTGAATGACGCCGCTAACACGTGCAGTCTGCGTCGGCTAGCGTGCACAACGGCGTTTTGACGTAACTTTACTGTACACACTATTTACGCTTGCAATTCAACTAGATCGCTTACTACTTGTGGTTTGCTTGTTTAAAAACATTTGCTTTATGACGCGTACATGTTATAAACAAGGCCTTCGCATAATCACTAACGTTATGTAAACGTAAGCTGTTGTTGTGTTGTGGAAATATGTGCTGCATAATTGTGACTTGAATGTTGTCAGAATGTGCTACAACTTGACTCTTAAGTTTGTTTTAAAGAGAAACTCTATAGGAAATGTAAAGTAGAAGTAGTTTTATGGATGTGAGATTGCTGTAGTGTTATGATTGTTTGGCTGCTCACGGCTAAAGCGCGGCCTGCTGTGTTTCTCTTTGGTTCACAGGTTTCTTTAGCTCTTACAGTGTTTTTGTCTTTATATTGTTTATAAAAAGTGTCAAAACAGAGGGAAACTAATGCATTCAGAATAAGATTTTAACGTTGCATGCTTTGCAACATGCAAAAATGATCTCTTACAAATATGTAATCATCTTTAAGTCGGAATACATTTGCTTTTGTATGCAAAATCAAACAAGTAAATTATAATTTCAAAGCCATACCAGGCAAACTTACCTTAAGAACTATATAGTCTTTCTGAATGAAATCTGCTTCATTTTAATCAGATTTGTGTTAATCAGTTCATATTTATTATTTTATTTATTTATTTTCGAACAGAAATATCATACATAAATATCTTTATCAAAGAATACATTTCAACAATTTGACAAATGTACAGTATGTTACTATATACAATATTGTATGTGTGTATGTGTGTGTATATATATATATATATATATATATATATATATATATATATATATATATATATATATATATATATATATATATATATATATACACATACACACACAGGTATGTATGTGTGTGTATATGTATATATATATATAGGTATGTATATATGTGTGTGTGTGTGTATGTATATATATATATATATATATATATATATATATATATATATGTCTGTATATATATCTGTATATGTCTGTATATATATATATCTGTATATATATATATATATATATATATATATATATATATATATATATATATATATATATATATATATATATCTGTATAATGTGCAAATTGATTAATTGACTGTATGTTAATTAATGAAGGTGGTAGAGTTCCTACAGGTCCTAAAAATATTTACTTTTCCACTATTTAAGGCTTAAAAAGGCTTTAAAACGCAACTGAATGTCTTCTTATTAGTGCATGCAGTATTTCAGTGCCACACCAAAATGAAATCTGCTGATTTATGGGGGAATGAGTGTAGGAACCTAAAATTTAGCTCATAAAATCACTTTAATCTAAGGTTTACAATGCAAATTCAAATTTAACCAAGTGTTTGGTAAACTAAGCAAGTCTGTCAAATAATGTATGCACTAAAATATTGTATTAGAAACTGTATTGTACATAAATCCTACAAACATTTGCATATTAGTTAATATTACTGAAATTACTATAAAAACAATAGGTATTTACACAGACTTTAAGTAAGCAAATCAATACTCAAAGATTCATGTGCAGATTTCTGTGGGTTCAGATTTTGTGTGCTTATGAGGAAGCTTAAATTATCAAACCACATGCATTTGATATTTGAGCTAATGGGATGCATTATTTTTGCCCATCAGGAAGGACCGTGACCGAGATCGGGATGAGCGATCAAAGGATCGAGATCGTGACCGGGATCGTGAGCGCGACCGTGACAGAGACCGAGACCGCGATCGGGACCGAGAGAGAGACAGCAAGTCGTCGAGTGCGGCGCTCAGCTCCAGCGTGTCTGGAAGCGGGATCCTTCCTCTGAAGCAGGCCAGCATGCATCAGCAGATCAACCCCTTTACCAACCTGCCTCACACGCCGCGCTACTACGAGATCCTCAAGAAGAGGCTGCAGTTGCCCGTCTGGGAGTATAAAGAGCGCTTTAATGACATCCTGAACCGCCATCAGAGCTTTGTGCTCGTAGGAGAGACCGGCTCTGGAAAGACCACACAGGTTAGACTCCTCAGGATTTTACTTGTATTTCAAAATATACACAACAGAAGGTGGATGGAAACAAAACAATTAAGTGAATTTGAACCATTTAGACCCAAGAAACCATAAAGTTTGCCACTTTAACAAAGATTGTTTATTTATGCAGTGAAGACTATAGTGTTTTTACATTTGATTATTGAATTTATGTACCTTAATACAGTTATACTCCACTGAAAACCATAAAGCGCTGTGTTTTTAGTGTTTTATTTTCATTCTTTTGTTTTTATCTGTGATTTTAATTTCTTTTATTTTGTATATATGGTTGAAGTCAGAATTATTAGCCCTCCTGTTAAATTTTGTTACGGCTGCATGAAAAAATGAGATTGCAATATTTAGTTTTTCTGCAATTTTTATATGAATATTGTTTCAGAAGATGACTATGTGCAAAGAATTCATAATTTCACATTGATTGGGATGATTTTTTAAGGGAGTGCATCTGCATAACATGTACAGAATAATTTTAAATAATAGATATATCCAAATACAGTTAGGGGAAAATTATTAGCCCTCTTGTAAAATATTTATTACTTTTAGAATATTTCTCAAGTGATATTTTAGCAAGGAATTTTTCACAGTATTTCCTATAATGTTTTTTCTACTGGAGAAAGTCGTCTTTTGTTTTATTTCGGCTAGAATAAATGCAGTTTTTTTATTTTAAGGTCAATATTGAGCAATAATTTTTTTAGGTTGTCTACAGCAGAGTTTCCCAACCCTGTTTGTGAAGGCACACCAACAGTACACATTTTCAACCTCTCCGTAATCAAACACACCTGAATCATCTTATCAGAACATCAGAATAGACTCCAACACCTGAAGTTAATGGGTCAGAAAAGGGAGACATCCAAAATATATATTGTTGGTGTGCCTCCAGGAACAGGGTTGGGAAACACTGGTCTACAGAACAAACCACGGTTATACAGTGACTTGCCTAATTAAGCCTTTAAATGTCACTTTAAGCTGAATACTAGTATCTTAAAAACTATCTAGTAAAATATGTACTGTCATCATGGCAAAGATAAAAGAAATCAGTTATTAGAAAAATAATTATAATGAAAGTCAATGGGGCAAAAATAACCATGAACATAACGACAGGATAGTAACTTTGGCCACAATCTATTGAAAGCTTTGAAAAATTTCAAAGCATTTTCCACAAATATGTGCCAAAATAAGACTCGTCACCAACAACCCCAGAGTGTATGAAAACATCCCCAACAGCGAGAGTCCTTGAAAAACTGTAGAATTACCCTCAAACGTAAATCTTAAACTGTTTTAGATCAATTTTAATGCTGGGAAAGATTAATCACATCTAATATAAAAGTAAATTTTGACAAAAAATAGTGTTTTTTTTTTATATATATATATATATATATATATATATATATATATATATATATATATATATATATATATATATATATATATATATATATATATATATATAAATAATTATTATCTATATGTGACACAAAATATACAAAACATTTTTTTTTTTTACATAGAAATTTAAGGGCGTACTCACACTGGGTATAGTTGCCTTGAACCGTCCCGAAGCACGATAGTCCCCTCTCCCCGGACAGCCCGCACTCACACTGCATGTTGCCTCCCGAACCTGAACACGCTTGCGTCATTGATGCAACAGTTCAGTTTAACAGATGAGAAGCGCTCTCGCTCAGCACAGTGGAGATTGCTTTAGTTATATTGTTTTAGTCTTTTGGGATGCATTTTTAAAAAAATATATTTATTATCTGTTTTTTGTCCTGTCTCTGTAATCCTGTTGCACTGTAGAAGCTCTGTCACGAAAACAAATTCCTCGTATGTGTGAACATACCTGGCAATAAAGCTCTTTCTGATTCTGATTCTGATTCTGATGCAGTGACATGCAGTTAAATATTTCGCCGAACAGATCAGCCACATTTGATGCTCCTAAACGATCATGAAAGTCCTCATGCTGCAGGTGTTAGGTTTGCTGAAGGTGCAGCTGACGTACAGCGAGGGGTTTGCAGAGTGTATGGAAACATCCCCAACAGCACACAAGTGTTAAATAAACCACACTAAGGAGCGTTAATGAATTGTTGGACTCTTGTTTTTCAGATCCCTCAGTGGTGTGTTGACATGGTCAGGTCTCTGCCAGGCCCAAAGCGTGGCGTGGCCTGTACTCAGCCTAGAAGAGTGGCCGCTATGAGTGTGGCTCAGAGAGTGGCGGATGAGATGGACGTCATGCTGGGACAGGAGGTTGGATACTCCATCAGATTCGAGGACTGTAGCTCTGCAAAGACCATACTAAAGTAAGTCATTCCTCTCGTGGCTGACGTCAGATAATGTGTGTCATGAGCTTTCGATAAAGTGGAGGTCAATGGACTCCTTTCACAAGACCGTTATGACGTGTTTAACAGTAATCAGTGTCTTAAATCCGTGAAAGTTTTTAACATTTAGATTTTTTTTAATGTATAAACATTTATATGTATTCATGTTTGTATTATATCATCCTTGCATAAATGTACAGAAAACCGAGTTACCGCTTGTGTGAGGCATTTGAAATGCAGCGTCTATGGCAGGGATGTCAAACTCAATACCTGGAGGGCCGCAGCCCTGCATGGTTTAGTTCCAACCCTAATTAAATGCAGCTGATCAAACTAAGTCTTTCAGTCTTGTTTAAAACCTATCCAGGTGTGTTGAAGCAGCGCTGGAACTAAACTGTGCAGGGCTGAGGCCCTCTAGGAATTAAGTTTGACATCCCTGGTTTATGGGGCAGGACAGTAAAAGACAGTCTCACACTTTCTTTAGGATTGTAAATAAATGATTTGTTGTACTCTCCCATTCACTGCGCTCTGTTTACCAAACATGACGACCTTTGGAAATGTAAAGTTACTTTTGTTCATGGGCGGAGCTTGTAGAAACCGTCTGCTATTAACGGGATAGTTCACCCAAAAAAGAAAAATGTAATAAAAAAGGTTTATAACAATAAGACATCAACAGCAATAAATAATACATAATATAAGATGATTTAAAACTGTTTAAGATTTACTTTTGATAAAAATTCAAAGTCTGTGGAGAGATTAAATGTGAGTCCTTGAAAAACTGTACAATTATCATTAAAAGTAAATCTTAAACTGTTTTAGATAAATTTTTAATGCTGGGAAAGATTAATCACATCTAATATAAAAGTAAATTTTGACAAAAAAATAATGTTTTTATATATATATATATATATATATATATATACACACACATATACACATATACACACATATATATATATATATACACACACACACATATATATATATATATAATATTCTATATGTGACACAAAATATACAAAATTGTATTTTTTTTTTTTATTTTTTATTTTTTTAACATAGAAATTTAGGGGCGTACTCACAGTAGGTATAGTTGCCTTGAACCGTCCCGAAGCGCGATTGTCCCCTCTCCCCCGACAGCCCGCACTCACACTGCTTTTTGCCTCCCGAACCTGAACATGCTTGCGTCATTGATGCAACAGTTCAGTTTAACAGATGAGAAGCGCTCTCGCTCAGCACAGTGGAGATTGCTTTAGTTATATTGTTTTAGTCTTTTGGGATGCAGTGACACGGTCAAATATTTCGCCGAACACATCAGCCACTTTTGATGCTCATAAATGATCATGAAAGTCCTCATGCTGCAGGTGTTAGGAGGTTTGCTGAAGGTGCAGCTGACGTGCAGCGAGGGGTTTGCATCTTTAATAAACTATATCAGTTTGCGTTCATTGAAATGAAGGATTAATAAATCCATATGAAACAGTCCCTTAAAAGTGATGTTGTGTCTTCAGTTTCAAGCTCGAGCGCACTTTGCATTCACACTAAAAACGTACCGCGCCAAAGCCCAACCGAACTGCTCTCTGACATACCTCTACCAACCAGGCCAGAGCAAGTTTAATTTTGGATACGGTAAATCACGATTCAGTTTTCTGCACCGCTACTTATTTTATGTATTATTTATTGCTGTTGATGTCTTATTATGATAAACCTTTTTTTTTTAAATTATAAAAAATAATATTTATAAAATGAAATGTTTATAAAGTTTGTCTATTTGCCATGACAGTCAGAAGCTGATATGGCTATAAACTCAATATCTGTCTGTCTGTCTGATCCAACTTAAACAAAAAAATGTTATTGGCATGAGAAATGATACAAAAAAAATGCCAAAGCATCTATAAAGTTTATAATAAAACAAACATATACAGTATATATAAAAGCATAGTAGACACAGTAAATAGTAGTAGGAAAAAAAAATCAGAATTTACTGGACATTTCATCTACTCCTTTATCTCTCTCTAGCTCAAACGTCAAGCCGTGCCTTTTCCTTTGGTGTTGTTTTAGTGCTACTTGATATGAAGATGAATAAAAAGTGTGTCTTGTTTGCAGATACATGACAGACGGTATGTTACTCCGTGAGGCTATGAACGACCCCTTACTGGAGCGATACGGTGTCATTATTCTTGACGAGGCCCACGAGCGCACGTTAGCCACAGATATTCTGATGGGCGTCCTCAAAGAAGTGGTCCGACAGAGATCTGACCTTAAGGTATGTCACACTTGTCGCATGTAGAAGTAGATAAGTGGATAAGGATATTTTGATGATGAAACATTTTAATAGACTGTATGTTTTTATTGATATTAGAGAAGAAACAGATGAAGAAACAGTTATGCTTGTAAATTATATTTTGAATATTTAGTACAAGTGTTGCCATGAGTCTAGCCCAGGGATGGGCAAACTCGATCCTCGAGGGCCGGTGTCCCTGCATAGTTTTGCACCAACCCTAATCAAACACACCTGCTTGTAGCTTTCTAGTGATCTTGAAGACACTAATTAGGGTGTTCAGGTGTATTTGATTAGTGTTGAAGCAAAACTCTGCAGGGACACCGGCCCTCGAGGATCGAGTTTACCCATGCCTGGTCTAGCCAGTGCTGCTCATATGACATTAAAACATAAATAAATACATATTACATATAGAATAGGATTGTGAGTTGGGCAGGAAATCAAAAGTCATCTCTCTTAGTGATCTTATTGTGAACAATTTTAAGTTTTATTTGCACATTAATAATACAGAAATGTACGATGTGCTAAATTTAGCCAAAATGCTAGTTTGCATCTTCAGTCCCTTAACCAATGGTAAATTATTCTACTTAAAAATATAAAGCAATTAATATGTAATAAATACAGGTTTCAACATACTTATGAAATTTACTGTATTTCTAAAATGATCAGATATACATGTATTCCTTGTTTTTTAACGTAATTTCTCACTGAAACCTATTTTTTTCTCTCTTTTTAGTTTGATTAAAGCATTTCCCTCTTACGTGCAATTGACTAAATGAGTGTATTCAGATTCTTCTGTCATATATAGATTCTTTCATTTTTTTTTATCTATTTCTCTTGTTTGTCTCCTGCTACTATTGATTTTAATGGCAAGATTTAGTAGCACTAAGTATTTTATACATCCACTTATTAATAAAATATTCTAATTGATTTAATTGCAATTACTACTATTATAACTAATAACTTTGTGCTCAGCCCTAAACATAACCTTATTTCATGTAGTTTCCTTCTATTACTCTCCAAGCACACATACTGTAAAATAAAAGCAGTGAAGAAATTCAACTGGGCTCCAAGAATTGGGGAAAAGGGTTGCATTGTCAGTGTTTACAAACATATTACAAAACAGCCCCCTCAAAATGCAAGCAGTTGAAAACTTTTATAAGCATTCACATTCATAAGTATGCAGAATTGCACCACTTACTGGTAAAATCCAGTAATAACGGTCCTATTTTACCTGAATTTCATAGATGTCGTAGTTTAATTGCTGTATGGCCACCACTAGATCTTGTCCAATTTGTAAAGAAAATAAAGATGCATGATATCTGCTGAATAATGTTTGACTAAATAAGATTTCAAAACCTAATAATAATAAGTAGACTTCCGTAGACGTGAATATTATTGGCACTGTCTTTCAAACCACTAGATTTACCCACAACAAATTTTGAATTATGTAAAATGGTGCAGAATATTGTATGGTCACTTATTCTTTTATGTATAATAGTTTGTATAAATAGGAACCATGTACTGAAAATCACTTCTGTTAATTGAATTAGATGTGAACACTAAATGTCTTTGACACGCGTACATGTTTATATTATAGAAATATGCATATGTTATGCATAGACGTATTTATTGTTGCTTCAAACCACAAGATTTTACCCCCAGGTTTTAATTGTATAACATGGTATAAAATATTGCATGTTCACTTATTCTTATATGTATATTAGTATAGATAATTATGTTTCATTGTTTTAAAACCTAAATCTATACGATGATTGATTTGGAATATTTTAAAGTAGACACTGTACTGAAAATCACTTTAATTTGATGCGAACATTAAATGCACACATGCATGTTTATATATTATGAATATGAATATGTTATAGACATATATTGTTGCTGCTACCAAACCACAAGATTGACCCACAAGTTTTGAATTATATAAAATGGTATAAAATATTGCATGGCCACTTATTCTTATGTATATTAGTTAGTATAGGTAATTAAATAGTTTCATTTTTAACAAATCTATACAATATTAATCTTTTACACATCTTTTGACACTTATTTTAACCAAAAGTAGTTTGAAATACAAATTTAGACACTAGGTACTAAAATCACTTTAATTTGATGTGAAAACTAAAAGCGCATATGTTGTATATGAATCAGCAAATGTTATAGATGTGTATATTGTTGCTAATTTCCATCATACAAGTTTTTCCCACAAGAAGTTTTAATTATATAAAATAGTATTTGTTAGCATAGATAATTGTTACATTTTTATTAAAACCTAAATCTGCACGTTGATGGATTGGAATATTTTTACCCATATTTTGACCCATGCTAAACCCATATTTTACCTATATTTTGACACATGCTAAACCCATATTTTACCTATATTTTGACACATGCTAAACCCATATTTTACCTATATTTTGACACATGCTAAACCCATATTTTACCTATATTTTGACACATGCTAAACCCATATTTTACCTATATTTTGACACATGCTAAACCCATATTTTACCTATATTTTGACACATGCTAAACCCATATTTTACCTATATTTTGACACATGCTAAACCCATATTTTACCTATATTTTGACACATGCTAAACCCATATTTTACCTATATTTTGACACATGCTAAACCCATATTTTACCTATATTTTGACACATGCTAAACCCATATTTTACCTATATTTTGACACATGCTAAACCCATATTTTACCTATATTTTGACACATGCTAAACCCATATTTTACCTATATTTTGACACATGCTAAACCCATATTTTACCTATATTTTGACATGCTAAACCCATATTTTACCTATATTTTGACACATGCTAAACCCATATTTTACCTATATTTTGAAACATACAAAAATAGATTATTTAAAAATATATTTTTATATTTAAAAAAATATATATGGGTAAAAATATTTGTCAATCATGTCCATGCAATATTTTATACAAATTTCTATAATTAAAACTTGTTGTGGGTAGATCTTGTTGTTTGAAGGAAAGCAGCAACAGCATGCGTCTATAACATATGCACATTCATATTATATAAACATGCATGTGCGTCAAACACATTTAGTATTTGCATCAAATTAAATTATTTTCTGTACATGGTGTTTGTTTTAATATTAAAATTATTATTGTTATTTTTTTAATAGCTTGAAATATTAAAATAGACACCATGCACTGAAAATCAATCATTTAATTTGATGCAAACACTGAATGCGCACATGCACGTTTATCTAATATGAAAGTGCGCCTGTTTGCTGCTTCTGAAAATGTTTTTTGCATGCATGGCAAAGTTATTTCTTTGTTGCTGCATAAATGTGCATTAAAATGCACAGTGTGTAAAACCAAACCAACTCGTGTAGTTTTGAAGCTGCATCAAGCTGAGCCAGGACAAATGGTTCTGGTAATAAATGCAGCAGATAATTCTGCGAGTGTGTCCGTCTCTCAGTATATCCTTCATCAGACAATTCTGGATAAAGCGGCTTTCACACCTGACAGCTGTGTGGCCGTTTGCTTGAAGACAAACGTGGGCCATTCTGCTCAGAAATGCACAGCCAGTCGCTTTAGTGGAGGTAAAGCGACTGCTGCTGGGTCAGCCCATTTGAAAGCCATCAGCCCAAGGAGAGCAGAAGCGCAGCCGGTTTTATGGCTCAGATGTGCTGGACCCATTCTCATAAAGCAGATGGGTAATGACTGCTTGTTGTCAGGAACAAATCAAAGGTTATACATGTGTTCAGAGACTGTTAAATAAGGTCTAGGTGACTCAAAGTGATCCCTCGGCCCCGCGTCCCCATTCCGCGCTAAAGTTTAATATGCTTTAAGTGCAATTATAAGGTGTCATGATGTGGAAATATGCACCTAAATATGGCTCAGAGTTTTTTTTTCTCTCTGTTAGAAACATTATGTCCTCAGAGAGAGTAAGACCTAGCAGCTTTTACCCAGAGTCGTGTAAATTGGTGTCCTTTCAAAAGCCAATTCCCTCTATAGACCCTTTACATCAGACTTTGATGCATTTAATAGTCATCAGCTTTTTAAATTCACAAATGTTTACACAAAGCTATTCTTTGTATTTTGTTTATTAATTTTAAAAAGCTGTTTTATCGATTTAAGTATCGGTCATCAGCTTTTTAAATCCGTTAAAAGGTTTTCAATATTTCGATTTATTTATTTATTTATTTTTTTAAGTATACATTTATAAAGCTGCTCTTTGTATTTTTTATTTATTATTAAAAAAAAGGTTTAGTAACGATTTAGTATCATATCGTGATATTTGATTTAGGTATCATATCAAAGTCAAAATTTTGGTATCGTGACAACACTATTGCACGGCCACTTATTCTTTGGTATATTACTTAGTATTGATAGTTATGTTGTTTCATTTTTTTATCCTAAATTTGTACGTTGATGGATTGGATTATTTTTACCCATATTTTAACACTTAACAATAATTTAACAATTTTAACACCATATATATATATATATATTTTTATTTATTTATTTTTTACAATTTATTAATGTTGTTTTTTATATTTATATTTTAAGTGTACGTTTATAAAGCTATTCTTGTACTTTATTCATTTATATATTTATTTATTTACTAAACAATTAGTTAAACGTAGACAGTGGTCATTAATCAATTTGGCTGGGTATCAAGTTCGCTACTTTTTAGGCACTGACTGAATTGTCTTGATACTATCGAGTATCGAAAAATATCTCTCATTCGGTACCAAGTTTCGATACCTATGGTTAAATCATATTTTGTTCAGTGTTGGTGAACCACGGTAGTATGACAGCAAATCTTTCCCAAAAATTACTGAACTGAAGTAAATAAACTGATGTTGGCACACTGTGAATTACTTCTGTGTGAGGATATGATGTCTTCATAGAAACAAGAGTCCGTATGAGTTAAACCCACAACCAGATATGGTTAAAGGCGGATTTATACTTCTGCATCAAGCACATATGTATGATCCGGTGAAGCCTTTGCACGGTCGCATAGCCCTCGCCGGGGCCAACGCTGACAGGCACTTCTCAAAAAATGTAACTACACGTCGCAACGATTGTAGCACAAGCTTCATTGGTTGGTTTGGTAGCGTTGACAAGCGTAGGTGGTGCTGAGGGCTGCGAGCTCGATGGAGCAACTGTTTGCAAATGTGGAGTCCCATAAAGGAGCTTGAGATGGAAACTTTTTGTTTATGTACCTTATGATTAAACTAATTAATCATACGTCCGCCTGTTCCCACGTCTGAATGAGTGAGTTTGAGCTACTTGTACATTTAAGGTAGCGTTCAGAAAAAACAAAACACCCCGACAAGAAACTCGACACAGAGGAACATAAAAACATGCTGCCAGCTACCGTTTCAGAAGTGTTATTGCAGAGAAGCACAAGCAGCATGCAGAAGAATAAATGCACGACTACGCGCAAGGCAGGTGCCGTGGGTCACGCTGATCACTCGATGCAGAATAGCCAGTATAAACCAGCTTTAAGAATGCAGCAGTGAACTTCATATACTGACATGACACTAACAATTGTTCGTGTTTAAACAAGATTTAAACTAATTTGGACTGATTTATTTTTTGATTACATTTAGTTTCATTGTGCTTCTAAGAGTTTGACTGTTAAAGAAAAAAAAGCAACCATTTGAAAAAAGATGTAATCTTGTCAAAATAAATTTGATAAAATTTGTATTGGAAAAAGTATCGATCATTAAATGGTATCAAATTCAGTGTATCAGTATTGAAATGTTTTGAATGATACCCAGCCCTATCAATCTACAGTGAAAACTGTAAATAAGACAGAGTTATCTAAATATAAAGTACAGGAAATTCTAAATGATCACACATACACTTATAATGGCAGTAAGTACTTGTAAACAGTTAAACTGATAAAGATAATACCAGTATCATAAAATTACACGAGTACAAACTTGATTGACTTTACATCCATCTTGATATCTTTGCATCAAATTACAAAAACACTAGTTAACTCTTAAGTGAAGTGAGGTGTATGGACGGGGACAGTGAATTTGAAGTTGTTCTTTCTTCTGGCGGCCATTATTAGCCTCACACTTTTATTTTTTCCTTTTTATTAAAAAGTTGTGAAAACATTATCATGAAGTTTTTCTCTTTTTGTTCAAGCAAGTTGTTTTGCAAAAAATGTATTTGTTGTACTCTCCCATTCATTTGCCCAACTATGACGACTTCCACTGCTGAGCGACTCAGAAATGCAAAAAGTTAATTTGTTTCTCCACAGGTCATCGTAGCCAGAGTTATCTAAATCTAAAATACAGCAAATTATCATTTATCACACATTGACTTACAGAGACATCAGTTGCAAACAGTTAAAGTATTAAAGATAATGTCACTATCATAAAAAATGGGGAAAAATAGAAAGTAATTACACGGGTGCAAACTTGATTCACTGTGCATCAAATTACATCAAACTTAATTATCATTGCATGAAATAGATGATGCTTATGTGGAGTGTTTGTAATGCATTGACTATGAACAGGACTGTAAATATGGCGTTCTCTCTTCTGGCTGCCATAATTTGTTCCCCAATTATTTGAAAGTCATGAAAACATTGAGTTTTTCTGTTTTTGTTTGGACCATTTGTATTGTAATAAATGTTTTGTAATGCTTTTCCATTCACTGCTCCATATATTTGCCCAACTATGACGTCTTCCGCTGCTGAGAAAGCCAGAAATGTGAAAAGGGTCTATTTGTTTCTCCTCAGGTCATCGTTATGAGCGCCACTCTGGATGCCGGAAAGTTCCAGGTTTATTTTGATAACTGCCCCTTGCTCACCATTCCTGGCCGGACGCATCCAGTGGAGATCTTCTACACACCCGAGCCTGAGCGGGACTACCTGGAAGCGGCCATTCGCACGGTCATCCAGATCCACATGTGCGAGGAAGATGAGGGAGACGTGCTACTCTTCCTCACCGGACAGGAGGTAATGTCACTGATTTCCTAGAGGATTTGATTAAATGGGGTTCATTTGAAAAATACTTAACTATTATTTTTTTTTTCCTCGAGGTTTGAAATGTACTTGATTTTTAAGTAGTGTCCTTGAAACGTTTTGCTTAGTTTAATATAAACGCTTTGCTTATCCTTGAAAAGCATAGGGTGTAATTGAAAGTGCTGGAAAAGTGCTTGAATTTCACTTTTCAACCCTGTGAAAGATGCAAGTGTTTTACTTTTATTCCAGCATTATGTATAGTGGCAAGCAAGTTGAGGCTTGTTAGAATAAAAATGCCAGAACACTATTAAAACATGCTTGTTTAAGCATCCTGACAAGAGTCGTTCAACTCTGCATCAAAAATTTCATCATCAGGAAATAACTGAAGTTTTTAGAGATCTGTCTGTATCAATAATGCCATATGAGAAACTGCGTGCTACAAAGTTATTTACACCTTAATTAAGACTGAGCATTTAAAATGACACAAACCAAAACTTCTAAAGAGTGATTGAAGTGAGGCTTTTGCTCCTTTATTTTGTCCATTCTTCCATTATTTTTAGCAGATAACTCCCCTTCAAGCACATTTAGGGCAGCATGATAATAAGAAATGGAATTCATTGTTAGTATTATCGTCATCATTAATATTTTATAATTATTAGACATTCATTTTGGAATTATTGCGCAAATATCAAGAAGTGGTTACAGATTAGTTAGTAGTTTTTCGGTTTGGTTAGTCCTGATGCTGTTTTCAAATACATTAAATCCGTTAATATAAAATTTGCAGTGGTGCTCATAAATTTTTGGTGGGTGTTCCTACAGTTTTTTTTTTTTTTTTTTTTTCTGGTGCTCCTAAATTTTAAAAGTTGAAATTTCTAGTCCTGTATACATTTTTTTTTTCATTTTAATACGCATGCAATGCTTTAAGACAAATCTATATATTTTCTGGAATACAAGTATTGTCAAGAATACTGACAGGCACAATACAGAATGACAACAATAAAAACAAACAAATAAATAAATAAAAACGTGTGTGCGCACGCGCGAGCATGTTTTTACCCTCCTAGAATCAAAGTATTGTCAAGGAAGATAGATAGATAGATAGATAGATAGATAGATAGATAGATAGATAGATAGATAGATAGATAGATAGATAATCTGGCATACTAGGTAGGTAGAAAGGTTCTGTGACTTAATTTTAAAGTGATTACACAAACCAGCAAAATATGGCCACACATTTGGACTGGTGTCAGATGAGAGGAACAAAAAAAATATTTCATGAAAAAAAAAAAATGCACAAGCTTAAAATTGCATAAATTACTTAAGTTGTATTGGCATTTTAGTAACTTTTTATAATTTCAGTCAGAAATAATGTAAAATGGGCTACACTTAGTCCTAAAAATCAACGTTATTAAACATTATAAATAATTCTTCTGTTCCTCTCATCTGGCACCAGTCCTAATGTGTGGCCATATTTCGCTGGTTTCTGTAACCACTTTAAAATAAAGGAACAGCACCTTTCTACCTACCTAGTATGCCAGAATCTCTATATATATGTTCCTTGACAATACTTTGATTCTAGGAGGGTAAAAACATGCACACGCGCGCACACACGTTTTTATTTATTTATTTATTTATTTATTTTTATTATTGTTATTCTGTATTGTGCCTGTCAGTATTCTTGACAATACTTGTATTAGAGAAAATATATATATTTGTCTTAAAGCATTGCATGTGTATTTCCCTTTTTCTGACAACACTGTTTAGGACAGTCACTAGTGCAGTGTTTGTACAGTGATATTTGGCATTTCCACAGTACCTCTATCTGCATCTCCAGAGTGATCAGTCACATGCCATTTATCAAGCATTCAAATAAAATCCACATTTTATATAAGAAAGCAATAATAAACCCCAACTGTGGGTGCATTACTTTGTTTTGCGTGAGTGTGTGTGGGGCGCTTTGACTTCACGTTTGAGATGCTCATTATGAGGCACATTTGTCATTTGTGACATTTTTCAAGCCGCCTCGCACACAACAGTTAAATAGTGCAGAAGAGATCAATGCTTAGATTGATAATGGCCATGAACACAGCTGGCCTTGGCGCAACGGCGGAAGCCTGAGAGAGATGGCAGAGAATGACCCAGATTCAGCCCTGAAATTAAGCCATTTATTATTTTACGTCTCCTGCAACCAGTGCTCACCTGAGCGCAGTGGAGGGTCAGGGACCCACCCAAATGATAAATACGGTCACACACGGAGAAACACCAGCGCTCCCCCAGTATGTCGCTTCTGTGCTGTTTCGCCTTTTGCAAAGATTGAACAACTTCAATTCCCCTTTATTTGTATAGCGCTTTTACAATGTAGATTGTGTCAAAGCAGCTTCACATAAAAGGTCATAGTAAATAGGAACAGTGTAGTTCAGTTTGTAGTGTTTAAGTTCAGTTCAGTTAAGCTCAGTTCAGTGTGGTTTAATAATCACTACTGAGAGTCCAAACACTGAAGAGCAAATCCAACGATGCGCAGCTCTACAGATCCTGAACCATGCAAGCCAGTGGCGACAGCGGAGAGGGGAAAAAAACTTCACTAATGGCGGAAGTGAAGAAAAAAAACCTTGATAGAAACCAGGCTCAGTTGGGCATGACCATTTTAATTTCTCCGCTGGCCAAACGTCTTGTGCAGAGCTGCAGTCTCAGTGGCGGAGGCTGGAAGCTGGCCTCAGCGAAGACTCGTCTGTCTCTGGAGCGTCACAGGAATCAGTCTCATGTTCTCCACTCTTCCATGACCATCACAGTAGCTGCTCAGGATACGGCCTGGTCCAGGATATGGAAACCTTGGGATCATCTCGTCGTTGGTCTTGGATCGAATCAGTGACTCTGCATAGTCTGAGGGCCTCAGGAAGAGTATCCCCAGGTGGAAATGGAGAATAAAGAAAAATAATTAGCGTAGCTGCTGTTCATAGTGTATATAAACTAGATGCAGATCCTGTGTGGAAGCCCCCTAAGTGGTGCACTGAGTGTATGCTTTACTGAACAGATAAGTCTTTAATCTAGTTTTGAATTGGGAGAGTGTGTCTGAGCCTCGGACGTTATCAGGAAGGCTATTCCAGAGTTTAGGAGCTATAAATGAGAAGGCTCGACGTCCTTTACTCGACTTTGCTATTCTAGGTACTACCAGAAGTCCTGAGTTTTGAGATCTTAAAGAGCGAGTTGGATTGTAGCGAGACAGAAGATTGGTTAGATAAACAGGAGCTAGATTATTTAAAGCTTTATATGTAAGAAGCAATATTTTAAATTCAATACGAAACTTAACAGGCAGCCAGTGTAAGGAGGATAAAATTGGGGTGATGTGATCAAATTTTCTAGACCTGGTAAGAACTCTGGCAGCTGCATTTTGTACTAATTGAAGTTTGTTAATAGAGGATGCTGGGCAGCCAGCAAACAGAGCATTACAGTAGTCCAGCCTAGAAGTCATAAAAGCATGGACTAGCTTTTCTGCATCTGAGATGGATAGCATACTTCGTAACTTAGCAATATTTCTCAGCTGAAAGAAAGCTGTTTTTGTGACATGGGATATATGATTTTTAAAAGTTAAATTGCTGTCTAATATGACACCCAGATCTTTTGCAGTAGAGCTAACACTAACTTTGTATCCCTCTAATTGTATCCCTCTAATTGTAATTCAGCTTAATTTCTTTGTATACTTTATGAAAGGAATAATTGACAGTGGGCTGTTGAATTATTAGAAAATTAATACAGCATGGGTCTCCTTTATTTTCTAATCATTCAACATGCAGGAGTGTTTTCTACTACAGTTTTCACACCTAAAGCCAGTGTTCAGATGTTGTTTGTCAGGTTTTCGTCCTCAAACTGCGCCTGTGTGTACCACTAATTTCTCACACATCTCATCGCAGCATTCTGTTGTGTGTTGAGCAGATTTTTGATTGTTTGTAGCGGTGAAATAACTTGAGTTATTCAGCGTAGTGATATGGAGCTGTAAATCTGTCTGGAACTACTTTACTGTCCAGTAGTCGCGTGTGATATAGCCTTAAAATTATATCACAAACGCAATATAATTGATCTTTATTTTTCTATAGAGCTTTTTACAATGTAGATTGTGCCAAAGCAGCATAACGTAGATGAAGTTTTGTAAATCAAAACCGCTTCAGTTCAGTTTTCACCAACATACTACATTGTATGTTGTACTCCTACATGCAAAATAGTAGGCCTAGTGCAATGTACATTAACAATATTTATGATGAAATGGGGGAAAAAAAGGTGTAACAATGATATAAGAGCATTATTGTGTGTGCCACTATGTGGTGTAACATTAAAAAAGTTAGTGTTGTTTAGGAATACCTCAGAACAATGCACGTATATCTGTGGACGGGCCAGATTTTTAGATAATTTGTGAGCTAAATGTGGTTTTATTTTGGTTTCAATTTGTTTACATCACACCTGTATCTCCTCTCACATATGAATCTGGACTGCAGATCTGATGTCTTGCATTACATTTCTGTTTTTCTGTAACCCAGCTGCTTCCATACTATTAAAGTAGCTCACATTTTAGTTACTAAATCGTCATTGGATGTGACATGTATTGTTGTGCATGCTGGAGATTGTTAGTGCACTATAGAGAATCACATTGCTATGTTATTGATATCGTAATATAGCTTATTTTTGTTGTGAAAATGAAAACCGGTATTATCGTGAGCAGTATGATATGGCACACCCCTACTGTGCAGTTTCCTGAACATAAATGCACACCTTCAAATGTTCATCAGCCAATCAGAGTCACCGTAATACAATTAATTACAATGTGAAGACAAATACTGTGTCTCAATCAGCACCCTAGCTCCCGAGGTTATTCATCAGCAGGTCGTGTGCACAAATTCGGCCACTAGTAAGGGCACTGATGAGCTTGGTTCACTGCACATTGGGACACACTGACATAATAACGTCTTCATTGTACATTATAAAAACTGGAGTTTTTAAACAACAGCAGAAATAATCATTTTCATATCATTGATATAATATTATTGTATATAAAATTGCACACGTTTATATTATAATATATAATCGTTTTAAAAATATTTAAAGGTGTTTTATTCTTTTTTTTTTATTTTAATACTTAAATTGTTCAAAGGAAATCAACTGGTATAAACACAACCGCCCTAACAATTAATCAGAAAACGATTAAAAAATGAAAGTGAATAAATGGCAAATGAAGTATATTTGCCAATTAAAGCAATCACAGAGTTCAAATGTAATTATATTAGTAAATTTACACTAAAAAGTACACTAAAGTAAAAAGTACACTAGCAAATTAATAGGATTGTTTCGTATACCAGCAACATTTCAACCATTTAAATAATTATAAATGTTTGCTAGGTACCTGTCGAGCTATGTTCGTTCATAAAATAACTCCAAATAACTCTCGGTTGTAATTATATTTGGTGTGTTTGGTCACGTGATTCATATTTTACACTTCCGAACTTTCGTTAGGGGCACATATTGCGTATCAATGCGCCCTGAGTTTTCACGGTACATTGTGGGACTTTTTTTTGTAGGGCGCGAACATTTCAGTGCACTGGAAGAATTTTGCAATTTGAGACAGCTCTTAAAATGGCTGACACCCTAATCGGTGCACTGAATACTAAACAAGGGTGCTGATTGAGTCGCACCCAAAGAGTTCCTGTAGCAATCCAACAATTCACTACATGGCAGACTGTACGAGTCTATTTAAAACAGTACTTCCTCCATTAATGTCTCTCACTTCCATTCTCAAAGAGAAGTCATATCTTCACACCATCCACCTAATCAGCTAATTTGACACCCTATTTATTAGCGGCAGACTCCCGTCATTAGTTTCAGCAGTGGGTCTGGCGGTGTACATCCGTTTTCATTTGCAGGTGTGAGATTGATCGCCGGCTCATTGCGAAATGAAGTCAAGTAAGTTGCAGTTGGAGTGTCTCCACCGCCATCGGATGATAATTGAGTGGAGGTTTATTGATGCGCAGGATTGTTCTCTTTGCTGTGAACTAATCATTATCAAGTCCATAATGTCAGCGGATACAAGCCAGTTCATCCTCGTCCTGTACAGACCGATTTTATGTTTGCACTTTGTTTTTAAGTGTGTCTTCTGCACTACTAGTGGATTTTTATGTTAATATTAACCATCTACTGTTTTTTTGGCTAACAATAACCCTGCTTTCTAATGTGCCTAACACTGTAAAAAAATGCTGGGATTTGTGTTGGGGTAACATGAAGGAATTAAGTTAACTTATTAGTTTTTGATTGAGCATAAAACGTTTAAGTTATCCCTCAAGAATTATTTCAGCACATAGTAAATACAAAAGTTTGAACAAACAGCAAAACATATTTTTTAAGTGTACTTCCATTATATAAAGTAGGTAAAAAAATACATTGTAATGTATTGTGTTTATATAGCACTATACTGGGGCATAAGGACTCTCACAGACCACAGGTTGAGCGCCCCCTGCTGGCTTCACTAACACCACTTCCAACAGCAACCTAGTTTACCCATGTGGTCTCCCATCCAGGTACTGACCAGGCTCAGCCCTGCTTGCCTTCAGTGAGTAACCTTGGGTTGCAGGGTGATATGGCTGTGGCATTGAAGGATTGATTTTTCTTCCATATTGTAATAATGAGTGTAATTTTACCCGAGGAAATTATTTAGCCAGAAATAGGAAGGAAATCTAATTTATTTTTTTAAGTCAAGACATGATGAGATTGTTTATACAAGGTGCCGCATTGGACACACGAGACTCACACATGAACATTTACTCAAAGGAGAAGAACCCCCAAAATGTATATTGCAACAGAAACCAAACTGTTAAACATAGTCTTGTGGAGTGCCCTATTTATAATGTTATCAGACAACAATTTTTATCTGGACAGACTTTAAATGAAATATTTTTAAATGTAAATCCATCTAAAATTGTACAGTTTTTATCAAAAGGAAACCTTAAACTGTTTTAGATTTTATGTTGTATATTATTATTATTATTATTATTATTATTATTATTATTATTATTAATAATGTATTTTACCTTGTATATTATTTATTGCTGATTACTTTTAATTGTTAGAATATTTTTTATAATTATAGAAAATTGGTATTTATAAACGTGGTAAATTTGATCTATTTAATTTTTGCCATGACATAGCCATAGAAGCTGAAATGGCAATAAAATGAAAACTCACTCACTCACCCGAGGAAATTAACATCTCTATTTGAAAAGAATTTCTACTTTTAAATTGATTGGCATGTTTTTGTATTTGGAGTGCATCTACATTAAAATAAACCAATTACAAGTAAAAAGTAAAACTGTAATAATCTGATGTAAAATAACACCATGTAGTTTTCACCGTGTGTGTATATATACATAAATGCAGTTAATCATTCTTAAAGTTACATGATAATTGTGTCTGAATGCTTTAAATTGACTTGTAATGCTTTGCTCATATGGTTACATGCCTTGCCATTAAATGTTTGGTAACTTTATGGTTAACTCTGCAATTACTCCAAGACTTTGGCTCCTGGTCAAATATAATCCCAAATCCACATCGCAGATCCTTCAGTGTGACTATTGCGTATGAACGCATTGTGATATCAATGCTGAAAAGATAAATTATGCAGCTCTAGTGGGCAGAGTAGTATGTCGAATTCATGTTATTCATAAAATACCATGATAGACATTATACGATTTAATTAGGATTTGTGAATGGATTTAAAGCAATGCAAGTACAGCCAAATATTCTCGTGATATTGAATACTTGTATGTAGTACATAATTTACTCTAAATAATCATATTTATTCTAAATAATCTTACTTTTGGTTTAACTTGATGTCTATTAAGTGGTCAAAAACAACAGAAGTCATTGTGAACACTATTTGGTTGTCTAAATTTTTGCAGTGTCTTTTTTTCTACATAAAATGATTGCCATCATTCTTCTATCTGATGGATAAAGACATAAATAGTGGCAAAGATATGATGCCAGAATATTCATCTTTTACATCTTTTATTCTTGAATTCCCACTAGCATTTGGCTATTTGTCCATTGCTTTGACAGGCTTGTAGCAGTGCTAGTGTTGCAGGTATTCGCTTTGTTGGCTTGTTAATGTGCTTTTAATTGGGTTAATGGAGTTCGTATGGACTTAGGCAGTTCAAAGGCTGCTGTGCTTAAGCATTTCCCATCTTAAGCAAGCGATGAGACTAATGATCACAGCGGAGTTGGCCATTATATTTCACCCATTTAAAGTATGATTGAACATGTTAAAATGTAGGCCAAGAACATGGTTCTTAGGCTGGTCACATAACAGCTCGGTTTGCTGCTTTAGGTCACCTCATTTTAGTCGAGCAATTTACGCGGTTTGTCCACTCCGTTTTAGAGGATAAGAAGCTTCTTTATCTTCTCTTGTGTCCTGCTAATTTAACCGAACTCTACAGAATGACTTAACTCTGTTGGCTTTTCGCAAACTTTCAAACAGCAATTAGTTTTAAACCCCACGATCTGCCTGAAAGAAAGAAAAAAAAGCCTCAATGATGGGGTGGGGGGTGTTATTTGTTCAACTTTGCTCGTTCAAATCAGGCCTAAATTACCACTGATTAAGATTAGTTTGCTCCTTTACATCGGTGCCAGCAAATTTGCATCTGCAGCATGTAGATTAAAGGGGCCATTTAAAATATTTTCCTCCACTATTGTACCGTGCCCGCTGTGAGAAGCGTGGGATCTGGATTTGGCGTCCTGCTCCAGGTGCAGGCTCTTCTGCATTGGCACAGCCGCGTGTCCCGCTCTCCCCAGTGCCTTGGCAGCACGGATAGCAGTCCTCCTGACAGCTGCCGCTTCCCAAGGGCTGATGGACTATTAATACTTTGGCTAATTTGATCAATCCATTCAGATTTGCCTTGTCCTGCTCCGTTGTGGCAGAGCTTTGATTAAGATGCACATGGCCACCGGCGCCATTTTCTGCGCATATTGTACCCCAGGGAGCTTTTCCGACGCGTGCACAGACTACCATTCCTGGGATATCAGCAGCATGCTTACGAGCTTTAATGCTTTTATGGATAAATGATCGGCTATGCCTTCTTAAATACGCAATGAAAGAGTCCCAAGTAAAATGTCTATGAGATATTCAGGGCCTTTCAGTGTCGCAGTGCATGTCTTCATATCGATAACGGCTTTATTAAAAGTTTTTGTAGAGATCATAGCTGGGGTGTTTTATCATCTCTCTTTCCAGCTCAAGTCGCACTACCCACATTGACCTGAGGATGGCGCTACTGGATAAGCTATAAACTCCAGATGAGTGCTAGTTTTGATGAGCAAAATGTGCTTGTGTATGAAAAAAGACAAAGCCTCGCAGTTAATACCAGGCATTTGTCAAAGTGAATGAATTGCCTGACGAATGAGGGAAGGAATTTAGTAATTGTGGTCTAGATTTGGGCTTTATTTTGACGGTCCTTTTTAATGTGTAGTTAATAGTTCAGTAAGTGCTTTTTAAATATCAAGCTAGTATCGTCTCTAATTATCTGTGACGGCTGTCATGTATTTCTAGATTTCAAGCCACTATGTTTGTGTACGTTCAGCATCACTTTACAGATCTGCTCCTGGTTCTGCATCGCTGCAGATTTCTCATCTCACATTAGCTCTACTACATTGCCATCTGGAATAATAAAGCATGTGTGTGAGTGTACACGTGCCCTTGTGACTGCCGCTGTTGATAGCACAGCCATAGGGATCTTACCCAAGCACCATGCACGCCTTGCACTCCAGTTCTCGTTTTCTCACTTGGTTGACATAACTGGCTCGTCAAGTGTATCGCAACTAAACCACCCAAGCCTCAGTGGTGCTGGTGAGTTTCCAGCATTGGGGAATTGATCCAGCAGTTAATGATGTTTGTAAAAGGTTGGAGATTAATGGGTTGCTCATCCAAAACCAGTTGATATGAGATGACGTTGGACCAACAGAGGGCAGATTGTCACAACTCGCTGATGTGTCATGTTGTAAAAGCTTATGAATTGTAAGCATTGTTGTTCAGTTACATTAAAAAGCAACGCTGGGCATAAGTTGCATTGGAGTTGGAAAAACCTCCAGGAGACTAGGAGATTTGTTTCTAGTTGGTGGTTTTTGGATCCAGTTGGAGATTTGGAAGAAGAAAATAGCCATCATATACAAATCTCTCATATTATACAACCTAGGCTTTTGGAAGAGCATGCTTGTGGCAACATTTCAGGAGACTTCTAGGTAGACGTACACAAATAAACCCATGTCTAGTTTTAGTAAGTCAAATTAGACTGGTTTAGTAAAGTGATTACTATTGTAAATGGTATGAAGTCGTAACATAGGATTGGACCTGGAACCATGCTAAAAAAAGCTGGTTTTACACTAAATGTGAATTTAGGTATTTACCAATTAAATTGCATACAAATTCAATGCAAATCTGCAAATAGAGTAACATTTCTGCTGGGCAGCATAAATGATGCTAAATATGTCATTCATGTGCTGCGATTTTTGCCATAGTTGCATTTTCTGCGCAAATTAAAAAAAAATTTGAGCACAAAATTCGCAATAGTCGAAAAACATCCTGTCAGTAATCGTGAAGCAATACACATGTTCTCCTCGTGTTTGATGTGAACTTGCTATTTAATATTGAATATAAGTAGGTATTACTTTATTACTAGTTTCCAGTATTGTTCATTTCAGCTGCAATCTGTTGTCAATTTTATGTAAAGGAGCATTTTCCAATCTTTTTCTTATTGAGTAGTTGTTGCTAAGGCTGAACGATATATTGACATAAAATCGCATTTACGATTCAGCAAAAGCTGCGCTTGTCTTGCACATCATGTGAGAGGAGTATGATGATGTGATCAGCAGTAAATCTCCTCCAGAAGGCCAGAGGGAGCTTTTGAGTAGCACAGAACAACCAAATATGCCCCGTTGAAACCCAGGAAATACCAGTCTATGGCTGTGTCCGAAATCGCATACTTTTATACTAGATAGTACGCTTAAAAAAGTATGCAAGCGGAGTAGTATGTCTGAATCCATAGAATTCAAAAAACAGTATGCGAGAAGTACCTGGATGACCTGCTACTTCCGGCGAGATTTTGAAGTACACATCCGATTGGTGCTATGATATCCCATGATGCAAGAGACAATTTACAAATGGGTGTAAAGCAACACTGATGTGTGTAGGTCATGTGATGATGACAAAATGGTGGATGTAGTACATCCGAGTTCATTCGTACTACTCGCATATAAACTGTATAGACATGCTTTGCTAACGGTTGAGTTGTACATTTGAATTCAAATCCAGTACCTACTGGATAGTAGGCGATTTCGGACGCAGCCATTCTTTATAGTGTAGGGTAAGGATAAGATATAAACTCTTTCAATTGGATTAATAAACACATGACCACGACAACATATGGTTTATCCGAGTTCCTCTTATTATATATATTTATAAATTATTATTATATGTTGCATTTACATTTCAAAAAGGCCTTTTGCCAAATGTTATAGGTAAATTTTACGCTTCATTTCGGTCTGTGGCCTCCTAACATTGGTTTGTTTGCATTTTAGGAAATCGACGAAGCCTGCAAAAGGATCAAACGGGAGATTGACGATCTTGGTCCTGATGTTGGAGACATTAAAATCATCCCGCTGTACTCCACGCTGCCACCACAGCAGCAGCAGAGGATCTTTGAGCCTCCTCCACCCCGCAAACCCAACGGAGCCATCGGCAGGAAGGTAAGCATGTGACTCCGAACAATGTGATCATCACAAGATCAAAAATAGATATAGATAGTCAACTGATCTGTGGCGAACCCAACATATTTGTAAAGGGTATCACTTTTAGTCCCTCGGGACTGTTTATTTTAAGTGTCTGATACAGTATTGAAGAAACGAACTACACTTCATTTCTTTCATCCTCATGCATGTTTGTTTTTTCTTTGGTTAAAGGAATAGTTCACCAGTGAAATAAGAATTTGCACACTATTTACTCACCCGCAATGTTAAACACAAGCATTTCTGTAGTTTATGGTGGTCTTTGGTTGCCAGCGTTCTTCAAAGTATCTTCTTTTGTGTTCAAGAGAAGAAAGAAACTCAAACAGGTTTGCAACAAGTAAAGCGTGTCTAATTAATGACCGAATTTTCAGTTTTGAGTGAACTGTCCCTTTAAGTACATTGAAAAAATGATGAACACGCACAACACACACTCGCATATACAGCAGCCAACATTTGTAGTGGATCAAAACTAACCTAAAACTATTGAACAGCACCCATTATTGTCTTATAACCTTTTTGATCCGTTTCAAGTGTGGACTACTCTCTGTATGTACTTTATTATTATTGCATGACAAGTTTACTCAATCAAAATTTCCAAGCAAAGTATACAAAGACTCTTATTTTAAAAATGAAAAGGTTAAAGCGACATGAGGCTGAATGATGGCAGATTTTCCTTTCTTGGACGAACTGTTCTTTCACGTTTGTCAGCGGGAGATTGTCAAACAATCAAGATAACTATACATGATTGTATAGGCTTCTTCAATCCATTTAATGAAAGAAGAGGAGGAGAGAATGACTCAGATCTGTCTGTAGTGGGGGGAAAATGAGGCGTAAGAAATCATGGAAATTAGCTTTACTTTTTTCTTCTCTTCCATCTTTAGCTTTGGTATAGCAGTGACTCATAGCATATGCTGCTTTTGTCAGCATATGATTCTTTTCTCTAATTCTTGAAGGAGAAAAATTACTCACATCCTTCTATCAATTGAAAAGTCTTGGAGCTGTAATGTTTATTTCTTTTATTCTGGAGTCTGTTTTAGACTGCTTGCTTTCACTCCCTCCTGTTCTGCTTCTTGACATGAATATGGTCATTTGGCATTTTGAGTCGTGTTGGTTTTTGTAAGAGCTCATCCACTGTGAAGCGTCTTTCCCCCCTCTGTCATTCTTTATTCTTAGCACAAGGTTGTGCAGATGCAGTCGTCCTTTTGGTTTCTCTATTCCTGGTTTGTTGACCTTATACTTCATGTATGAGCATGCACAGCCATAACAATCTTTTAGGCTCGACACTTCCACTCTCATTGACTTCCATTGGTTTTAGTTAGTCATGTTATGCCATTTGATGTCGCAAACTGATATTTTTTATTTAATTTTATCTATATTCGTAAAAACACTTGTTTGTAGAGCAAGCAGTTTGACTGTTTTGTGTTTATTATTCCTAATATTTTTTTCTCATGGGCGACTAAATCGGAAGCTCTAAATCAATCGCAAAAATGAGCACACTTCTGTGTTGTAGAATAAAGCCTGGTTTATACTCGACGAGTTCGCTTGAGTGCACGCGACGAATGTGACGTCATCACTATGTTTGCGGGGGTTCACTTTGTGTGCGCGCGACATGATTTCGGCTGGCGGAGCACACACTTTTTTGAGACACGAAATGCTTGCGTTTCCGGCGAGCACGTTAAGTATAAATAACTTCACAAAGTTCTCGGCTGTTCACGTGCACACAGCTGAGGCTCGCACTAAGCGCACACACATAGCTCGTGACGCAGACTCACACTCACACAGCTCAGAAGCTTGCGGAGTGGCCGAGAGAACCAAACGGGTTGTATTTCCCGAGTGGACAGCGACAATGCCTGTTACAACAAACTCAACTAGTTGTTTTTTTGTATAAATGGAAACGCAAGCAATCTGGCTAAGTGAAAGCATCTTTAAAAAGTGCATTAACTGACTGACTAGCTACTAACGGTAACTTTACATCATCCACATTATGTCAGCAGTCAGTCACCTAAATTAGTGTAGTATTAATATTAGTATTTATAGTTTAAATATACACTCATTTGCTTACAATGAAAACTGTATTTTTTTTCTGCAGTAGTCTAAATAAATCTTAAACATTAAAAATGCTTTTACGTCAGCTGTTTTTACAAATATAACCTATGAATAGCCTAATAATAAACTATGCTTTTTAAGAAATGATAAAAAACTGCTTATTTTTACATTGCAAGATGCTCCAAAACTGTATTCAAAACACAGTTAACTCCCTAAACACAGTTAACTCATTTATGTGAATGCGTTAATGAAAAATTATAACCATTATCTCCTTTAACAGCATTTTGTAAGGCTGTTTTCATCTGCAGGGAGCACAGTAAACCAAGAAAGATCCTGACTTCTGCCAGAAAAGTCACACATGTTGATTTTTGTCCAGAAGAACGGTTAAAAACGGAGTCATTTTCCTTCAAACCATTGTGCATTTCTTACAGGGGAAAATTTTACTTATTTGTTTTACAATTATTGGTTTTGTTTTATTTTATATTAAAATGTAATAAATAGTGTTTTTAATTCTGTTCAATTAGTTTTTTTCTTCATAAAAAAACACTGCAAAAAGTACTGATAAGAGAATCGTTACCGAACCAATAAGTGGTATCGATAAAAGTAGTAATACCGTTAAAACCTTAACAATACCCATCCCTATGTACAAGACTGGAATATTTAGCTATTTTGTCTACTTTCCTAATATAATGATGACTACAGTAAACAAAACACCTGCTGTCTGTGTGAATGTTTAAAGATTTGACAGAATATCTGATCATCGACACATCTGATCATCGACTATGGGTTTGCAAACATTTGTTGACTACTATAGTTACAATATAACTGGTTCAGTTTAAATAAATGTCATTACAGAACATTAGCCGTAGTAGTCATGTTATTTGCACGAACTTTGCTTTTCTGGTGAGCATGTGCAGTTCATACATGCATTGCTGTCTGTGTGACTGTTTAAAAGTCTGACAGAATATCACATCTGATCATCGGCTAGGAGTTTGCAAACATTTAGCCGAACATCTGATGAGGAGTTGAGTCATCTGACAAACTGCTCCACTTTCATTATTGCCGAGGACATTCACTAATGTCCTAATAAACGAACGCAAACATTTACCCATCCGCAGATTTCTGCATTCTTCTTTCTTTAACTTGATGGCTGTATTTACAGTCTTAAGGAAGTCTTGGCTGCGTGCCTGCGTTGTGTTTTGATGTAGCGAACTGCATCTGTATCCACTGCTTCAGATGTCAAGTATCTGCCTCCTCCATTCCCCTCCACCAGGGCATTGTGTCATTTCATCTCTCCCCTGACCACTTCCATGTTTAAAGAGGCTCGGGGTTCTCTGAGGTTTGATTACTCTTAAGCCAGGCCATAAGCTGCTTCAGAAGTTCAAACATCTGCCGCTGTTTGCCTGCGCTGTTCTGAAGAAAATGAAAGTGGGCCTGGATTCACGGGGGCTGACGTGAATATGCTGCAACCCCTGTGATGATGGGAACTCAGAGCTGCTTGTTGAGAGGCAGTGGTGTTAAAAAAAAAGTGGCATGGCATTTCATGTAGAGCTGTGCAAATTCATTAATTCAGATTTTGATTTTGGCTTCCAACAATTATGAAAAAACATGAATCAGGATAAAACGATTATTGCGTTTCGTGTACTGTAAGGTGAATTTTGCAGCATGGGAAGGGCTTCATTTATTGATGTGTATTCGATTCATTCATGTTTTTAATACATTTCTAATTAATGATAAATGTATATCTCCAAAGCTTTTTGGACATATGGCCCGCTGATAATCGTTTTAAATGATCGTGATTACAATTATGACCAAAATAATCACGATTATGATTTTTCCCAGAATCAAGCAGCCCTAATTTCATTGCATTTGTCTCAATTAGTGCTGCACAATATATCGTTTCAGTATTGATATTGCAATGTGCGCATCCGCAATAGTCACATCGCAAAGATATGCAATGTTAAGTCTGAATTATATTTGACCGGGAGCTGCAGAATTGTGTTTAATCACTGTATTTAAATGGAATTTTGTGGGTTTATGCAAAAAAAAAATTCTTACTTAGAATTTTTGTGTTGTTTTTGGGCCGAATGCCTAAATTTTAAAGCGAAAACAAGATTTTTATTTATTTATTTTTTTATTTAATCCACTGGAAGATAATTTAGCTTGTTTTAAGGAAAAATTCCTCAGAAAACTGTCAAATAGAGCTATTCAGACTTGTGAAACTGTATTCATACTACAAAATTTTAGTTGGAAAAAACACATCGTGATATCAGATTTTTCCAATATTGCGCAGCCCCAGTCTCAATGGTGATGTTCAATGGAATTAATCAGTCCCTCCAGGATTTTGTGATCAAGTGGTCGTTGAGAAACTTGTAAAAATAATTTTCTGTCGGCGCCAGTGGTGTAGTGGTTAGTGCGTCGACACATGCACTCCGGTGATCACAGCGACCCGAGTTCGATTCCGGCCTCGCGGTCCTATGCTGATCCTTCCCCTCTCTCTGCTTCCTGTTTTTCTGTCAATACTCTATACTGTCCTATGCAATAAAGGTTAAAACCCATAAAAATAATTAGAAAAAAATTAGAATAATAATTTTCTGGATTAAAATTACAGTGTATTCACGTTAAATCACACACTCAACGAGAGAATGAGCTCCCCACAGGAACAGACAAACCAAGATGGCAGAGTCTTTCATTTCTGTGATGGAAGTATTCTCGTTATTTTGAACACATGGAAGAAAAGGGGATTATAGTCTCAATGGACAGTGATTTTACTGAACTAATAAGATGTATATACAAACGTTGCGAACACATTGCTTTCAACTTTCATTAATCTGTTTATACGGCATGTATAGCGTCAGGAAGTTCTCAGAAGGTAACATTATTCCAATTTTTATTAGTAATTTTTTTTTTAAAGGTAAATGAAGGTGTAGGTTATACAGTGGGTCGTTAAATGCAGAGCTCCTCTGTTAAAAAAAGAAAAATACCCAGCAAGCTCTGAAAGAGATCAAGCCTCAGGCAGGTAGGAAAAAGTAAAGCCAATAACTCAAAAGTAACAGAATGCATTACTTTCCATAAAAAGTAACAAAGTAATGCAACTAGTTACTCTTTTGGGGGAGTAACTCAATATTGTAATGCATTCCTTTCAAAAGTAACTTTCCCCAACGCTGGTAGCTCCTGTGTCTTGCAGTATTTTACTTCAAAAGGGGAACATTGCAGGTTTTATTTGAGAGAATTGAAATTGCTCTTATTCAAGTGAAATGTTGCTGGCATTAGCCTTGTTCGATCACCCCGCCAACTTTTTTTTATTTTTTTATTTCCAGAACACTTGCGCATGGATCATTGCCTCCTAAAAGATGCAATTTCTCAACAGCTCATGGTTCAATGAGTATGACTAAGTACTTGTAATGCATTTAGTGTTTTTGCCGTGCTATTCATTCTAACGGCCCTCACCTTTCGATAATTTCCATGGCTACCACTCTGGAATGTATTTCATCTCAAAGGTCTTTCCCAGGTGGTCCTGTTTTCTGAAAAGGATGCCGACTGGTTAGGAACCCTCATTTCTTTTTATCGTGTGTCTGCAACGCTCCAGACCCCGCTGTCATTCAGTGGTCTGTCAGGATCACGCTCTGTGGGCATTGGGTCGTGGCCCTCAGTCTCCAGGCTCCAGATGGCCTTTTTTCAGTCAATTCTCTCAGCCTTTCCATGAATATATAGGCAGATGATTCTTTTCAGAAGCTGAATTACATCAGGTCAAAGGCTCCATGAATAGAGTTAAAAACCCCTCCGCTGCATTGCCAAGCCGAGCATTTTGTGGCTTGAGAAAATCCACTTATAAAAGTAAGATTTAAGTGCCTCGGAGGCATTTGAGGAGGCTGAATTACATGAAATATGAGGTTTGTCTCCATTATTTGTTTTTCCGCCAGTAATAAAGGCCAGAAAGTTTTATGCAAGTCTGAATTTACATTTGAGCAAATTTAAATTGCAAAAACTTTTTAGCGGAGCACGCCAAAGCAAACATTCCTAATAATATTGCTCCCACTTAGCGTTAGGAATTTAAACAAACCCCTAACCTAATGAATGAAGCTTGAAGCTGTAGGCATGAGTTATACCTCATATCCTGTATTACTGGAAGATAATTTTTCAGTCAAATAGAAAAAAAAAATACCCTAAATATGTTGAAGGTGGGACCTGAGCTGCGTTTTGGGACCGGAATATCAAAGGCTGCTTTAACACACAGGCACATTTTTATTTATTTATTTATTTTGTTCACTCACATCTGACACAGATTAGAATATATTTACATGCATTCTGGGAATGCATTAAGACTTGCAGTGTGAACATGTCCATAGAGAGCTGAAGCTGGCATGAAATGGAAATTCACACAATGCGTTTTGATTTTGAGTGATTAATCTGTTTAAATTATTAATGCATCTTTTGGTGAAACGACAGACTTCTTTCTGATAGTGTATGCCTTCTCCAAACTTTTCTTGTAGATGGAGAGTGTGTAACAAAAAAAAAACATTACTTTTTTATTTAACTCTTCTCTTTCACCATTTGTCATCTGTGAGATGAGACGGTTATTTTGGTCCCATTTACACTTTTTAAACAAGTCTGATCACAAGTGGGAAAAGCTAAAGATTTCCACTCTCTACCATTTCCAGAAGTGGTCAATTCGATTGGATTGCTTTCATAGTGTACAGTCCTCATGTTGCCAGATGCGTTTGAACAGCCACAAAAAGGTTTTTCATCCTACTGACCTATCACATCATCGTTATGGGACGTGTTGTAAGAAACGCACCAATACAAGATATTCATTCTTAACTGTGTTGTACCAAAACACAAGCATTTCATCAAAAGTGTACTTGCCATTCACATTCTGTGAACTGGCTTGCTTTGTACAAATATGTGTAACATGGGTTTGTCCATTCAATAGTACTCATGCGTCACCCTGAGAGCTCCTGTGGAAGTGTTCCATAGAGTAATAAAAGAATTGGAAAGGGTATCTATACAATCTGTACGCAGTCAGATGGAAGCTTATTTGATTGCATGTTAATTTCAAGTGGAAACGGGTCCTGTGGGTTAAATTTGACTCCAAAAAAAGTTATTCCAAACTTTTAAAGAAACAGTTAACTCTCCCTCAAGTCATTCTTGTTGTATCGACCTTATTCCTCATGTATGAAGCGGTGATGCTTTTGGAACCTTATTGGCTCGAGACTCCTGATCTCATTTACTTCCATTTGATTTTTAGATGTTAAAAACCGCTCGTTATGCTGCTTGATGTTGCAAACTGATATTTTCTTATTAATTTTATGTACAGTCATAAACGCATTAATTTGTAGAGTATGTATTTTTAGTTTTCTGCTGTTATTCCTGGTCTTTTCTCCTATAGGCAACTGAAATGTATCTAAAATGGTTGCATAAACGAGCGCACTTCCACTTTTCTGTTTTTTTCTTCTTCTTTTTTCCTGTCAGACGAACACAAAGTTTAAAATTTTATCCTAGCTCTTCCATTCTGTATTATAGTGTTGTATAGTGGCTTATTTTGAAGCTTCCAAAAGCGCATAAATCCATCACAAAAGCTCAAGCTAACGCTGGGGGTTAACACCTGCCTTTTAAAGTTGATCGATGTGTTTTTGTAAACTCAAAACACTGACTACTGTTGTTGAGCAAATGCACATTATAGGCAGCATTGTAAGGGTAATATACTGCATACAGTAATGCCAATTAGTGTTGTCCAAAGCATCGACTTTGGTGTGAATTGGTTCTGATATTTTGAAAATCAGCAACATCGCTAACGTTTAAGCTCTGTTGATCACGTTCTCAAACGTCGCTGATTAATTTTGTTTACATGCTCTACAGAAATGACTGTGATTTGTCATGAAGGTCATCAGTTCAACACTTCACTGCTGTTGACCAATCAGCAGCGTTTAAGAACATGCTCAACAGCGTTCAAATGTTAACGGGAAATCTGCATTTTTAAAATTTCAGTAACAATTGGTACCAAACTCAAAAAGTTTTGACAACCCTAAAGCCAAACCAACTAGTTTTCTTGTTTGTTGTTTTCTTCTGTGGTAAATAAAAACAAAATGCATCTTTTCCTGGAGATTCTGCTGCGAATGCGTCTTGCATTATATGTCGTATGCGTCATTCACTCATAACGTGCATTCGGTCACCACAGGAAGCGAATTGTTTATCATTTAAACACTCGAAGGTTTGTTTTTTAAAATCACATCAGTCCTCTTCAGAAGATATGCATCAACATCCTGGTTTGAAGGTCATCAATTCAACTCTCTTCACTGCTGTTGACCAATCAGCAGAGTTTAAGAACTGCGCTCAGATGTTGACAGGAAATCTGCATTTTTTTTTTTTTTTTTCAGTACCACTTGGTACCGAACTCAAAAGTTTTGACAACCCTAATGCCAAACCAACTAGTTTTCTTGTTCATTGTTTTCTTCTGTGGTAAAAAACAAAAACAAAATGCATCTTTTCCTGGAGATTCTACTGTGATTGCGTCTTGCATTATATGTCGTATGCGTCATTCACTCATTCGGCCGTCGCCGGAAGCGAATTATTAAAGTTTATCATTTAAACACTAGAAGTATTTGTTTTAAAATCACATACAGATATACATTAACATCCTGGTTTGCTTATGGGTTAGTTTACAGACAGATTTATTCACTTTTAGAAGCTTCAAAATAAAAGTCACTATCCAACACCACAATACAGCATAGAATTTCCAACTATACTGTGTTCGTCTGACATAGTCATAAACACCAAGGATGGCTTGAGGGGGTGGATAAATTATGGGGGTAATTTTCATTTTTGGGTAAACCATTCCTTTAATTTGGGCCAACAAGCAGCTCTTTCTTTCACAAAGTCCTAAAGCGCTTCCCAAAGCATTACCTATGTTCTCATCCGCTGTCATCTCACCATATCAAAGCCGGTCTACCGTCTCTAGCTCAAGGATGATTCAATATGTCACTACACCACACATGATGAAGGCCACCTGTACTGTAAAGGGACAGAGAGAGCGAAGGAGCGAGACGTGGCATGAATAATAGAGTTTCTTGGAGATTTGCTTCTCCAGGGAGGGGAAGATGGCTGCATGCTGTGCGCAGACATGTATCTCGCCGCCAAAAAGAGCAGTAGTAATGTGTCTGGACGGGCCGCTCGGTGGAAAGCAGTCCAGCTCAGCCAGCAGACTGCCGATTTGACTTGATTGCAGCAACTGTTGCCTTACTCCCCTGTTGGGTTGTATTAGTCTTCCAGCTTGCGACAGCTCACTGAAGTGTCTTTAAGGATTTAATTCCCACAGATTTTTTTTTTCTCACCCACTTCCTCTCCAGAACTTTTTCCTTATAATTCGATTTTTGGTTTGCCCAGAACTGTCAAATCACCAATGAAATATACCAAAAAAAAAGCCACCGTGCTGGTGTGGAGAGTTAAGGATTTAAAAAGCCTGATATGCTAAGTATTCAACTCAATCCTGTACTGCTTGTGCAACCGACATGGATGATTCCTCAAATTGTGCAGCCTTAATAAGGTAATATTTCTTTAAGTCATTTTGGAGTGTGGATGGGATGTTGAAAGAAGAGCTGAGCCATATCTAGACAGCAGAAATAGCATAAAGATTTAGCAAATTGCAGCATTTTATGCTAGAAACTTTCACGTACCACTTAGAACGCTTTGGCAACGTTTTAAAAACCACTTGGAACATCTTCAATCTCTCAGAACCTGCAAAGCATTCAGACTGGAAAGCCTTTTCAAAAAGCACTTGGATCATCTTCACTTTTTTATAGCAATGTATGTTATCTATAGCAGTGTATGTAAAACAACAACGCAGGTTTCAACAGTAGCATAGCAAAATGCTAGAAACATCCAGAAATCATAGCAATGCTTAAAGCAGTTAACATATATAAAATGAATATATTTTTCATTTTTATAGCAGTGTAGTAGCTTAAACTTCTCTGTAAACAATAGCCAACATAAAAGGATAGCAATTGCACACCAACAGTCTAAAATCATTTACAAAGTCTTTGTTTTTCAATAGCAGTGCTGTTAAAACAATTTAAGTACATTTCTTTACAATTGCTTTGCATTTCTGAGCATTGTCAACACTGTTCCTTTCCTCTCCTTCAGAAAACTCAAAAGCTGCTTGACTCTCTTCACTTGTTTTGCATCGACTGGTGCAGCTTGCTCATTGATTTTTCAGTTATTTTGGTCAAGATCTGTTCGGTCCATTTGATTTCAGTGTTGTAAGGTCTGATAATTTATTGTAAAAACTTATTTAATTATTATAACGGACAAATTTTCTTAATATTGCTTTTAAAAAGTTATACCTGCAAAATTAAACTTAATATTAAAATTAATAAAATCTTAAAATGGTCTTAAAATGACAACAATATTGTATATCACAAAATATTTCAAGTGCAATAACATGCATGCAGATATACAGTTATCTTGACAGGCCTGTGTGGGCATCTGGGAAGCAAACTGTATTTATTATTATTTTTATGTTGTTGTCCGTTTAATAATTGTTCTGTATTAAATAGATAGTTACCCCAAAAATGTGCTTAAACCACTTTGAACATCTGTAGCAACACCATGGCAACCACTTAAGTTTGCTTGAGTTTAGCACAGATGAACACATTCATATTTCCTTCAAAAATACTCAAGCTGCTTGACTCTTGGTCCAGCTTGTTCAAAAAGCAGCTGCGTATACATTTTTCACATTTCTTAATATAACTTTGAAACATTATATCTGCAATAATAAACCTAATATTAAAATTAATATGCATTCAGTGGCATAAAATTGTCTTAAAATGACGACAATAATGTATATCCCAAATATTTCAGGTGCAATAACATGCATGCAGATATACAGTTATCTTGACGGGCATGTGTGGGCATCTGGGAAGCAAACTGTATTTATTATTATGTTGTTCATTTAATAAATGTTATGTATTAAAGGGTTAGTTCACCCAAAAATGTGCTTACACTATGGCAACCACTTAAGTTTGCTTGAGTTTAGCACAGATGAACACATTCATATTTCCTCAACTCAAAATCTGCTTGACTCTTCAATTGTTTTGCACCGAATGGTCCAGCTTGCTCAAAAAGCAGCTGCTTATTAATTTTTCACTTTTCTTGGTTTCTTAAGATCTGTTTGGTCCATTTGATTTCAATGCTGGAAGGTCAGATAATTTATTTTAAAGAAAAAATATTTCATTATTATAACAGACAGAATTTCTTAATATAAGATTAATAACTTAAGTTATACGTGCATTATTAAACCTAATATTAAAATAAATATGTATTCAGTGGCATAAAATAGTCTTAAAATGACGACAATAGTGTGTGTCGATTTTTCACTTTTTGTTTTGGCCATAAGATCTGTTTGGCCTCTTTGATTTCAATCTTGATCGTATTGTTTTTTGCTCTTACAGGTCGTGGTTTCAACAAACATCGCTGAAACGTCCCTGACCATCGATGGCGTGGTGTTTGTAATTGATCCTGGCTTTGCCAAGCAAAAGGTTAGTCTTCCCTTTCTCTGGCTCACTTGTCTAATCTCGCCCCATCATCTGTTTCTCTTGCCTCTGAAATCCCCAGATAAACCCAGTGGCGGGGCTCTGACAGCGACTCGAGATGGAAAAGCTAGTTATTTATTCTGCTGACATTTCCCTAGCCCAGCTGCTGCTGTCATACATGTAGTCCAGTCAGAGATGAAGGATGGCTTCGCTTTGGCATATTGCTGTGGTGCAATGGTGTGCATTTATTATTCACACAGCTCTTTCCTTTTTGTCGCGCAGGTGTATAACCCTCGCATTCGAGTCGAGTCTCTGCTTGTGACTGCTATTAGCAAGGCTTCGGCCCAGCAGAGAGCAGGTCGTGCCGGACGTACGCGCCCGGGAAAGTGCTTCCGGCTCTACACTGAGAAGGCCTACAAGACTGAGATGCAGGTTTGTGAAAGACTTCATAACTAATCTGTAGTGCATAAGTATAAAGCAGAAAGTCATTAGATAGATGTTCATTATGAGTTACATTTATTCATTTAGCAAACACTTTTTACTTTAAATCAATAGAAAGGCAACATAACATCAATGCAGTCACAGATGTCTGCTAGTTTGATATGGTGCCACACTATAGTCCACACATCTATACGTGTGTGTGTGTGTATGCATGTATGTGTTTATATATATATATATATATATATATATATATATATATATATATATATATATATATATATATATATATATATATATATATATATATAATGTGTCCTGTATTAAAGGAGTACATCACCCAAAAATAAACATTTCCTCACCATTTGTTCAAACTCTTAAAGTTATGAATTTCTTTCGAACTATCCCTTGTAGTCCAATTAGTGCCCCGACCTTAATATATGTCAGCAGGCACAGATATTGGGCTAACACACTGATCTGACAAAATGCAAGCTGTTTGGATCTATTGTGGACTCAATTGTCCTTTTGACACCGGTCAAATTGGTTGAACACTTATTAGTCAATCCACAGATGAACGTAAAGTCTTTGGTAGTTCTGTTACAAGGAGACTGCATTTGTAGACAACATCGCAAGTGCTTTTGTCAACTCAAGTTTGAATATTCGCAGCTTAAAGGTATTACCAGAGAACATCAGCTAATTCCTTTTCCTTTCTCCTGTCAGGATAACACCTACCCTGAGATTCTCCGGTCGAATCTGGGCTCCGTGGTGCTACAGCTCAAGAAGCTTGGTATCGATGACCTTGTGCACTTTGACTTCATGGATCCACCAGGTATGGAATTTTCTGGATCATTCCTCAGAGTTGTGTTCAGTGTTAAGGCGGCAAACGTCTCTCCTTAGCAGACAAGTAGACTTTCTTTGATCGTGTAATTGCTTTAATGCGATATGAAGTCTGACGCGGACGTTCATTAAAACTTCATGATGGCCATACTTGTAAGCGTTAACGACTGGAACGTTTCCATGTGATTGGCTCATCGGCCCTTCCGAAAGGTTTGCAACCTTAAAGATCACAAAATTCGCCCTAAATATTCTCTCTCTTGTTAAATCTTGTTTTTTTTTTTTGACATGCTGAAACATTTGACTGCCAAACTAGATGCAGTAACACTTTACTATAAGGATCTGTTAATGTTAATGTGTGTACTAACATGAACAATGCATTTATTACATTGTTTATTTGTCTGTTAATGTTAGTTAATGAATATAGTTCACTATTATTTCTTAACTCACTGTGCATTAATCCTAACAAGTACAATTTTGTATTTTTATAATGCATTTAGTAAATATTGAACTATGATTGAGTCCAAACGGAATCTGTGTGCGTAGAAACCCACAGATTTTTATCCATCATTGAATTTGATTATTTACTCGTGTAAATATTTATTCAGTTTTTATGTTAATTTCAGTAAATGTTCATGTGATTTATTTACAATACAGTTTATAATATTTTCTATCTTTTAGTAGATATATGAGAGACTTGCTTTGTGGATCTAATTGTTTTGTATTGTAAACGTTAAATCAGTGGTTCTCAAACTTGTCATTACGTTACCAGCTCAGAGAAAAAAAAATAGTCTCTCCAAGTACCACCATAATGACTAGTATTGAAATACAGTGGTGTAGTAGGCACAATAAAGCAGCTACAGCTCTGCACAGTTCAAAAACGAGGCAGATTGTCTGCGCCAGCGGTGTAGTGGTTAGTGCGTCGACACATGCACTCTGGTGCTCACGGCGACCCGAGTTCGATTCCCACCTCGCGGTCCTATGCTGACCCTTCCCTCTCTATCTGCTCCCCATGCTTTCCTGTCAATAATCTCTACTGTCCTGTATATTAAAGGTGAAAACCTCGAAAAAAATTATTATTAAAAAAAAACGAGGCAGATTAATTCCTATTATTAAGAGTATTTATTATTGTCAGCCACTTTAAACATTATAAATAGTTTGAACATTAACACAGTAATGTGCTTATATATAAAAACCCAAACAAAATAAAACATCAACGTTTAAATTAAAATGTGCATTTAAAAGGAAATGGTAGGTTTATGTTAAAGTGAAGAGAAAACTGCTGTACTTAAATGTAAAGTATTATCATAAAGTAGCCTATCCATTAACTTGGAAATGTTGCTTGCACCTCATGAATATAGGCTATATGTCATCATATTCATAAATAAACCTTTTTTGATCAATTTTGAAATATACGATTTGGAATTGCATATTTAAATTAGAAATTAGATCTGCTTACTGCAGGAAATAGCAAAAAATGTCTGGAGATTCTGTCATTCATAAATCCTGTAAGGATAGTTTACTCTTATTTCATGTTAGTAAATACATTAGCATTAACTAATGAAACCTTGCTGTAAAGTGCAACTTTTCACAATTGTTATTATTGCATTTTGGATGAGATTTGTTTGAGAAATGTACATTTGTAAAAGTATTTTAAAGTGAAATTGCTACATGGGGCAGGACTTGGTTGCTTTGGTCTGCTTTGTGCCTGAAGAATGCAAAAGTATTGGTGAATAACAGCTGTCAATCACTCAGTTCCGATGACAGGGAGCTTCAGCTGTGAAAATGTAAAGCTCTGGATACGAGAGAATGAAAGCAACACTGACAGATTTAGTTGTAGAAACCACCTAAAGTTACAAATAATGGCACATCTGATTAGTGATCATGTAATGAATGTCAATCCAGCATTTACACGTTTCGAAGAGTGGATAAAAGACTTCCAGTGGTTAAAGTGCACCATGAAAATAACTGAAGCATTCACCGTAAAGCCGGTGGAAGTTTTATTTATAGTTATGTATAGTTACACATTTTAAGCACGAGATGTTCTACTTATTCCTTCATTTAATCGTCATGATGCTGTCAGTCGTGCGACCAACACAGCGTTCATCACTAAAGAGCATGCGTTCACTGAGATGAAACTAATATTGCAGCTCATGAAAAGACCATCAATGCTATTAAGATGACGTATGCAAATAATACGTTATATCCTTGAGAACAGCGCAGTTATTATCGTTAACTTAGTTCATCTTATTCATGTCAAGCAATGCATGCAGGGCCGGTGAGCCCATGCAGATATTTGTTTGTTTGTTAGTTTAGATTAGTGTTTCTTTCAAATGCAATAAATCTGTTAATATAAAATGTGTAGTAACTGTGCTCAATTTTTGGTGGGTGCGACTAAATTTTTGAAGTTAGGAGCACCGGTGCTACAAAGAAAACAGGTTAATTTTTAGCCCTGTGGGAATTGCAGACATTTTGATGATGCAAATGAACATGCTACCATTAATGTTTGACAAATCTAGTTTTCCATTGCCAGAGAAGCTTAGCTTATGGCCTGTCCATGTGTTGACCTGTGTTTAGTAAGCATGCGTTCAGCCAGAAACACTAGAAGCCAAATGGAAAAACAGCAGGGATCTGTAAGCCGATGGAAACGATTTGCCTGTTGACATTTGCCAAATGCTCACTTCTACTTTCCTCGCTTTAATGTACCTTTAGCTTTTGCCCTCATTGATTTTGCCTTCAGTTAACACATCAACACGTTCTCTTCTGTGCTTTATTCCTGATGTGGTGTCCGTTGTGTGTAAATTACTTTTTTCCAGACCGGTTCACCGCGGTGCTTAATTTTAACTTGCTTGAGCACGAGTAATGCTGGGTCCTTTCAAAACAAATGGAAAAAGTATGTCTGATATACGAGATCAATACTCGTTCATAATAAGAAACTGACCGCTGCACTTTTTTTTCAAGTTTTCCTGACTCATTGATGAAGACGGCCGCAGTCTTTCATCTTATTCAGCAAACTCCTCCAAACCTTAGGCAATGCTAATTTTCAGTTAACATGCAACTGGTCATTAGAGCCAAACTCTCTAGAGCCAAAGGTCAGTAATTGAATTTGTTGGTGTGTGACCAGTGTTGATGCATTAAGTAGAGGTTCCTCCCTGTAATTGAATTAGTGGCGCTGTTGTTTGGAACTGCTTGCATGTCAGATGAAAAATTAGCCACCTTTGTCTTGAATTAAAAGTTTGTTGTCCAAAGGACTCTCAGTTCTCTGTGAGCAAACGCCTTTCATTTGCTGCTTTTGTGCGTGTTTTTTATACCATGATAACTAAAGCGAAATGCACATGGTTAGGATAGGGATTTGTAAAAAACAAAACAAACTATTACCAAGTTATAACCTGTGTGTTATTATATCTGATAATATATAATCATTTTTATTAGTGTGCGAGCTGACATTATTGAATGTCAAACAAAGATAGTCTGAAGTATTCACTGGGTGATTAGCCTATAAGACTGGAGTTAGAATGACCAAGTCATTAGTAATAGTGGTTGTTTTAGTAGTAGTAGTAGTAGTAATAGTAGTAGTTGAAGCAGCAGCAGTGGTAGTTGTTGAAGCAGCAGTTGTAGTAGTAGTTGAAGCAGTAGTGGTTGTTGTTGTCGTAGTAGCAGCAGCAGCAGTAGTGGTTGTTGTTGTAGTAGTAGTAGTAGTAGTAGTAGTAGCAGTAGTAGTTGTAGTAGAAGCAACAGCAGAAGTAGTGGTTGTTGTTGATGTTGTAGCAGCAGTAGTAGTAGTAGTTGAAGCAGTAGTGGTTGTTGTAGTAGTAGCAGCAGCAGCAGTAGTTGTTGTTGCAGCAGTAGTTGTGGTGGTGGTAGTAGTAGCAGCAGCAGTAGTTGCTGTAGTAGTAGCATTAGTAATTGCTGTAGTTGATGTAGTACTTGTAATTGTTGTTGTCGTTATTATAACTGTTGCCTTTTTTACTCTAATTTTATGTTTCAATACATTGCTATCTTTGTCATTCCTTACCACTGACGGGTTTCTATCTGTTTTATTTATCTAACTATGTTATTTGCTTCATTTATTGATGTGTGTGACCTTTAATAATTTTCTACTGTGATGCATTTTATATTTATATATTTGTTCTCTTATGTACTCTGACCTGTCCACCCTGTTACTTTTACATGCACGCACGCACGCACGCACGCACGCACGCGCTGTATTTCATCCGTTCTTTGTTTTTTTTTTGTTTTTTTTTTTCCTCTTTTTATTTTATTTATTTATTTATTTTTTCTTCCATTTGTATGCAATCCCAGTTTTTGTACCTTTGGCATAATATTACAATAAAAAAATATTATAATATAATAAAAAAAAAATATATATATATATATATAAAATAAAAAATTTAAAGGCCATATCATTGAAGCTATCCAAGCAAAAAAGGCTTTTATTGTTTTTGCTTTATGTATTTAACCTTTATGTAGGACCTATTGTGCAAAATTTACTTTTATAAGGGGTTTAAACCCAGTTGTGTGGCAACAATGTGTGAATATAGCCGGTCTCTAATAGTAAAAATTAATTTATTCAATTTATTTATAATTACGTTAGTTATATTTTGAATATGCCTCTGTGCTGACACACAGGCATTTTAGCTCTGCCTTATGCTGAAAAAAGCACAATCTTATCTGAATTTAAAGCGACAGGCTCCAAAATGGCACAATTTGGATCAATGCCTAAAAGGGTCAGTTTCAAAGAGTTATAAAACATTAAATGTGTGGTATTTTGAGCTGAAACTCCACACACACTCTAGAGCAGGGGTCACCAAACTTGTTCCTGGAGGGCCGCTTACCTACAGATTTTAGCTCCAACTCTAATCAAACACACCTGAACAAGCTAATCAAAGTCTTACTAGGTATACTTGAAACACCCAGGCAGGTGTGTTAAGGCAAGTTGGAGCTAAACTCTGCAGGGACACCGGCCCTCCAGGACTTAGACTGGTGACCCCTGCTCTAGAGACATCAGAGACTTAGTTTACATCTTGTGAAAAGGGGCTTAATAGTAGGTCCCCTTTAAGCCTTCATCACTTAATTTAAATTTCTATACATATATATTTCTCTCTCTTCATCTAGCTCCTGAGACCCTGATGCGAGCCCTGGAGCTGTTGAATTATCTTGCGGCGCTGAATGACGACGGTGACCTGACAGAGCTGGGCTCCATGATGGCCGAATTCCCTCTCGACCCCCAACTGGCCAAGATGGTCATCGCCAGCTGCGATTTCAACTGCTCCAATGAAGTCCTCTCCATCACCGCTATGCTATCAGGTAGTACATGCTCATGTGCACACGTGAACCCTGCATACCATCTAAGAATTATTAGAGCCTCATTTAATCTTATAATGCATTAATTATTTGTAGTTCACTCGTTTTCAGTTAATAGTTTGCTCCGTATGCTCAGGCCAAACGTGTTAGTCTTCTGTTTAAAGGGACAGTTCACCCAAAAATGTAATTATATTCTCCTTTACCCACTTGTTTCAAACACTAAAGAAGATATTTTGAATAAAGCTGGAAACCTGTAACCATTGACTTCCATAGTATTTATTTATTTAATTATTTAGTTTTTACTATGGAGGTCAATGGTTACAGGTTTCCAGCATTCTTTGAAATATCTTCTTTTGTGTTCGACAGAAGAAAGAAACTCATAAAGGTTTGGAACTACTTAAGGGTGAGTAAATAATGAGTTAATGTTAATTTTTAGGTGAACTATCTCTTTAAGTGTCTGCATATACACTTTTAGGTTAATTATAGTGATTGCTTATATATTTATCTGCTTTGATGAAGCCATTATGTAGAACGATTCACAGAGGAAGTGCTTTCAAATAGCCATGTCTCGTAATGTCACAGTGTAAGTCTGCCTGGTCAGGATGGTGCTTGAGCCGTTTAATGTCTGTGATGCAGAGGGGTGGGGGAGAGCAGATATATATAGGTTATGGTTGCTTAAAAGCTAGCTTACTAGCACTTAGACATTCAGGCATTGTCTTTCAGAACTGACCTGACTAAAGTCAATTCCAGTAAAACCTGAACATTTAAACCTCGAGTTCTTCATATTTAAACATTTTATTTCAAAATAAAATAAACAATAAGTCCCTCAAAAAAGCCTAAAGTTTAGGTTTATGTATTTGAATTGCATGAAAAATATCCATCACTTTAAATTGTTGTTGGATTGTCGTGTCAGCTATAGATAAGAACTGACCTGACTAAACCTGAAAGTCAATTTCAGTAAAACCTAAAACTTAACATTTAAAGTTCTTCATATTTAAAAATCAATTGAAAAAATCAACTTTAAGCCCCAGAAAAGCTTAACTTTTATGTATTTGAATTTTATTTGAAATGTGTGAATAGTGTCAGCCATTTAATTCAATACTTTTATTCATCCTACAATGGAGGCATTTCTGTTACAGCTTCAAGAAAGAATGTCTAAATATAATATAAAATATCTAATATGTTTGCATTTAAAATGTTATACAGCGATGGCTGTCGATATTTAAACCAAAATAAAAGCTTTTAGATGAGATGCGTGAGGAAGTAATCCTACTCTGTTGTTTGGGGAAAGATAATGTCTTGAAATACGACATCTGAACAGTGTCTTTAGCTGTAGTATAAGCAGAGTAATCTACTTCAGTCCATTGAATTATTTAAAAATAATGTACACCTGAGGTGTAAACTATGGCCTGAGGTGTACATTATTTTCTAGTAATTTAACAGCTCGTCATAAAATAGTGTTTATTTTTAACACTAGAACTACCGAGGTGGTCATTTTGACATTTTTGTATTTTAATAACTTTGTCAAAAACAAACCCACATATCCATAATTAAAATGAGCATGTATTTCAGTGCCTTACTGTAAAAATAAACACAAACGTTCCGATAGCAAAACCTAACTTTACTTCAGACGTATCTTTCAAATCAGTATTCAGTGGCTTAAAAAAACCTTGTCCTCTGCTTGAGAAAGTGAAAATGAAAGTGAGGCATGGACCTTCACGCATGGTCTAGTTACCAAACCACACATATGTAAGCTGTATCACCAAAAAGATTGTATTATTAGGGTAATGACTTCATTTAATACGACGACAGACATGCAAATCTCAATTTTAATGTCTCAGTAGAAGCTTTGAGTATAAATATGACGTCCTGTATGAGAACAGTCAAAATTACCCCTATGGTTATTCTAATTAATTCATTAGTTGTTCAATGTTGAGTTAATTATATTGGTTACCTTTTAATTTGTTTGGCTACAAATGTGTAATACAACTAAATGGGATTATGTACATTTGCAATAATTAATTGTAAAAGTTATCCTGCGTGTATTTTAAACAGACACAAATAACATCATTAAAGCGAGAGTGACCTCGACCCCCACTGGAGGCTTACCAAAGCGCAGATTTAGCATCATTTCCACAGCCGCAATCTCTTTCTTGCAGAAAGGCAAATGAAAGGCAGAGCAGCATCTCTCCCCCCCGCCCCGTGCGTTTGGTGTAGCGTACCGTACCCTGTGCCGTGCTCTAGCCTCAGAACTAGGCCTTGTGTCCTGTCTGGGTGAACGCTTGACTCATCCCTATGGGCGGCTATGTTGGGGCCCATACCAACCTTGTTTAGTCCCACAGTGCTTTGTGCGTCCCACCGAAGCTAAGAAGGCTGCTGATGAGTCCAAAATGAGGTTCGCCCACATCGACGGGGACCACCTGACCTTGCTCAACGTCTACCACGCCTTCAAACAGAGTACGTATAAATGATGCACACACACACACACACACGTTTGTTTTTTGTGAATTATGGGGACAGTCAATGTCCTCATAATTCACCATCTAATTGTAATACCGATGTCATTATACACATTTGTGTCCTGATATGTCACAAAAACATGCGCACACACACTTGCAGCTTGAGCCCATGTGACATGATTCCTTCCCCTAATTTTAATTAGCCTAATTGCCTACATATATTACAGCTAATTTCAGGTTGTTTTTGTAGGTGGCCAAAACCATAATTTGTTTCATCAAATTCAGTGCCTGCGAGGCAGTGCGCTATTAAAACTGTTCAGAAAGACACAGACTGGAGTGCGGTTCATCCTTCACTTCAGCATCCATATTTTCTTACAAAATCCCATGAGGTTTCTTTCACTTCACTCACTCTTTTACAGTAGCCTTTGCTTAGGCGAAGCAAGATAACAGGCATGGGAAGTTTCTTAATGTTGATGTGAAGCTCCAAATTTTGTTTTAATATGTCCGTACAGAAAGCCAAATACATTTAAGCATCAGAGCAATTTTAATTAGCAATGTTACAGATATTTAGTCTTTGAATGATGCAGTAGAACAAAGAGTTTATCCATTAATCCATCCATCTTTACTTTTATTATTTTTATATTTTATTTTTATTATTTATTTTATTTATTATTATTTTGTTTTTTATTTATTATTTTATTATAAATTTTATTTTATTATTTATTTTTATTATTTTAATGTATTTTTATGTTTTTGTGATCTTTAAATACATATGATCTATCTCTCTCTCTGTCTCTATCTCTGTCTCTGTAGATAATATAAGGAAATAGATGCTCTCTACATTCATATATTTTTTCAGTACATTTTTCTACTATTGTTGTTTTTTTGAACCCGTATTAAGTGAATATATAGTAAATATTTAATTGCATATTTAATTTTGTGAATAAATAATTCAGTGGCCAGTTTCCTCTCAATATTTTTCTCTCATTTTTGGTAACACTTTACATGTATGTATTGTACTGACATTTTATTTTGCTTTATGCATGATGGGGTTTTTTAGATGTTGACACGGCTTAATATACAGTAGTCAAGTAGATTTGAAGTGGATCATAACCTTTTATCAAACTTGTCCTAAAACTATTGAACAACATCCATACTTGTCTTGGGACAATTTTGACTTGTTTTTTTTGGTCCACTTCAAATGTTGACTACTGTAGATTGATAATGGAGCCTCATGGATCTTAAAAAATAGTCCATTTACAAAATAAAATTCATGTACAATTCTTATTTACAAAATTGAGTTTGTAAATTTAAAGCGCAGTTCAAAAATTTGCAAATCCAATTCGTAAATTAAAAAACACATAAATGCTCTCATCCAAATGATTTGGGGAAATGTTTATGCTTTTTATTTAAATTCACAAATAGTCTTTTTAATTTACTAAAGGCTCATTTATACTTCTGCATTGAGCGATCGGCGTGACCCATGGTGCCTCCCTATATGCATAGTTGTGCATATATACTTCTGCGTGCTGTTTGTGTTGCTCTACAATAACACTTCTGAAACACTAGCTGGCAGTAGGTTTTTATGTTCCTCTGTGTCGAGTTTCTTCGTGGGCGTTTTTTTCTGAACGCTAAAAGTAGTTAAAACTCGCTTATTCAGAGGCGGAAACTGGCGTATGTGCAACAACTTTAATCATAAGGTAAACACAATACATCTAGAGCTCCTTCATGGGAAAAAATCACTTGTAAACACTCACTCTGTTGGGCTCGCGGCTCTCAGCACCGCCCAGGCTTGTCAGCGCTACCATGCAGACCAATCACAGAGCTTGCGCTACGCGTCGTTGCGATGTGTAGGTACAGTTTTTGAGAGGTGCACGTCGACATCAGCCACGGCGAGGGCTATGTGGCTGCTCAAAGGCTGCACCGGAGCATAAGCGTGCGCTTGATGCAGAAGTATAAATCAGCCTTAATTGAATTCCCGTATTTATGAATAGTTTTTAATTTACGAATTGAATTTTGTAAATGTGAATCGTGTTGTGCATGGATGAGTTTACCAATGTGTTATTTTTGAGACCGATCTGGCTCCATAATGGACAGCAACAAGCCATTTGTAATCTGATACCCTAAACAAAGCATAAACGTTGTGTTTCTGAGTCACACTTCTCTTTGTTTGAACGTCCTGACAACATTTACTCAACCATTTGACTCGAGTGCAGCAGAAATGACAGAGTTCACCTTAGAAGGCAGCAGCTTGAAAATTTCCCAGTCTGTCATTTAGTTAAGCTGCACACTTTGAAGATGATTTTGCATTGCTGATCTGCATTGAATGATGCTCTCCTAACCTGTTTTTAATGTGTAAACCATTCTGTTTTAAGACCACGAGTCGGTGCAGTGGTGCTACGATAACTTCATCAACTACCGCTCGCTGATGTCGGCTGATAATGTGCGGCAGCAGCTTTCTCGGATCATGGACCGGTTCAACTTACCCCGACGCAGCACAGAGTTCACCAGCCGAGACTATTACATCAACATCCGCCGCGCTCTGGTCACCGGCTTCTTCATGCAGGTCTGTAAATATGCCAGAAATTTATAATATATTTAGTTGCAGGTTGCTTTGTATTGTTTTCGCTTTACTTCAGGGTGTAATGCATCAGTTTGTGGATATAGATCAGCACAGATACCAAGGTTAAAGTCTCCCGTAAGAGATTTATTTGGTTTTATTTTTTATATTTTTTAAATCAGTCTACTTTTTAATTCCAACCTACAGTACATCTAGTTTCTTGATTTCTGTCTGAATTAAACAACCAATGCATAAAGTAATTGTAATTTATCACATGTCTGTGATGCATATATTGCGTATGCTATTGCTAAAACAACAATTATCACAATAATATGTTATGCCCAGTCCTAGAAACAATGTAATCAAATCTACAGTTGGGTATTGTACTGAACGGAGGAAAAGATAATCGAATAAATGCCATTATAGTCATGCAATGAGTTGATCCTATTGCTTAAAAGCTTAAAAGTCAGTCTAGTTTAAGTCTAACCTACAATACATCTGCCTTCTGTCTGAATTAAACAACCAATGCATAAAATAAATGTCATTTCTCACACGTCTGCGATTATGCATATTGCATATACTATTACTGCGATAACAATGCATTACATTGTGCAACCCTAGTAACAGTGTAATCAAATCTTGCAGTTAGGTGTTGTACTGAACTAAAGAAAAGATAATAGAATAAATGTCTTTATAGTCATGCATTGAGTGATCCAATTACTTAAAAGCTTTAAATTCAGTGTAGTGTTTAATTCCAACCTACAGCACATTTAGTTTTAAACTTGATTTCTGGAAACCATGTCTGTTGGCAATCCAGAATCACTCAAGCTTGATAATGTAATGCACTGCTTTCTGTCAAAGTGTGACCATTTAATCGCATACAAGAAATCAAGGCAATTTTGGTCCCACGCCTGTCGAAAAATAAACTAGAGTTTTATCAAAGGCCTGAAACAAGCGACCTGACTAGTTGAGTTACTCCTTTAATTTTGAAATATTTGTCAACATTAACCTTTGCTGCTAAGACAAATCTGCACCTTGCTTGTAGGAATTACCCAGCGTTCTGTTGCCGACGTCTCTGTTTGAGTGGGCCGTTTATTGAGACTGATTGCATGGGTTAATCTCGACATCCTCACGCCGCCTGAAGCAACACCCGAGTTTGGTTGATTTATTTGTTCATTTGCGTGTCTGGTGTTATCAGGTTGCTCACCTGGAGCGCACCGGCCACTATCTTACAGTGAAGGACAACCAGGTGGTCCAGTTGCACCCGTCCACCGTACTGGACCACAAGCCCGAGTGGGTGCTTTACAACGAGTTTGTGCTGACCACCAAGAACTACATCCGCACCTGCACTGATATAAAGCCCGAATGGTAAGCTCGAACACATGCAAATGCGTTGATTTATGCATTGTTTTTGCACAGGGATGTTTACACCTGGTCGCTTCATGTGTTTTGAAAAAATTAAAAAAAAAAAAAAAGGATAAATGCCGTCTGAAATGCATTTGAGATATACAGTAAAAGTCTGAATTATTAACCCTCCTTTATATTTTTTCCCCCAATTTTTGTTTAACAGAAAGATTTTCAACACATTGCTAAATATGTTTTACCTAGAAGCTAAAGTTCGTTGACACTTTGATGTTGGATTAGGTGAAGAGCCAATGGAGGGCGGGCGGGGTGGTGTTGGTAAAGGTGAAAATTTGATCCCATGTTGAGTATTTTTTTGAATGGGACTTTCTTCAGCACTTTTTTTCAGAAAAAAAAAATCATAGTAATGGCCTGTTTCCACTGAGTGGTACGGTACTGTTCGGTACGCTTTTATGGCCGTTTCCACTGTCAAAAAGGCGAACCGTACCGTACCACTTTTTCGGCACCCTTTCGAAAGGGTACCAAACACGAGAAAGGGTACCAAAAGGCGGAGCCACACGCGCAGCTGAACGCTGGTTTACAGAGATACGTCATTCGCTTACGCAACAAGCCAGAATGAAAACAAAAAACCCGCCATGTTTGAATTACACAGCGTGAGATTTTAGCAGAATTATAAATACATATAATAACGAGCCATGGTCGATCTGGGCTCAAACAAACCTTGTCGTCGTCTTGATGAACAGCCACAAATCCAAGAAGAAGAGCAGATTTACCCTGTGCCCCGTAGTTTTTTACGAGCCAGTCTGAGGCGCGAGCGGTTTCGCTTTCTTGCTAGCGCTCGCGCGCGTCTAACATTATATCTGAAATAACAAACTTCTTGAGCTGATGATAATAACCTGCACTTGATTATTGACGTGCTTTTGAAACCCGATCCTGTCAGACACTGACAAACGCGAGAGAAGCGCGAAAAAACAAAGGAGAAGCCGGAAAAAAGAGCACATTATTTTTCAGCAAACATGAACAAAATGCCATGTTTAACTAACTTATTATCTCCACATTTTGGACTAATATGAACCGGGAATGAGGGAATTACTCTCTAACAGAGGCTACATGTGCTGCTGAAGATTACAGACACAGATGAGAGGTTTGCACTGACTGTAGGCTATATTTTGTGTTGTTTTTGAACCTAAATACTGACTAAATGTCTGCTGTGTGTAGTTCTTCTGTAGTTGGTAACATATCAGAGACTGTAAGGGGCTGAATGTGTTTATATATGTTCATTTATTTAGTTATTTAATATAATTACAGACGTTACAGTAGTCTGTTTCGCACTGTCATTGATCTGCAGTTATAATCAACTCATGTTCATGGTAAAGTTAGTAATAATCATTTCTACACAAGTATTTATGTGTATGAAGCATCTGTTGTGTGAGAAGTGCTTCTCATATGATATGTAAGTGACCCGTACAGCTTTATTGTAGACATTTCCTCGAGTGAGAATGACGTCGACTGAAACTTTCTGTCATACACCACGCCCATCTAAAGGGTACCCTTGTTAGTGGAAACGCAAGCCTGATAAAGGTGACCCGTACCAAACCGAACTGTACCATACCAGTCAGTTGAAACAAGCCATAAGGCTAATAATTTGACAGACAAATGTAAGTGGCTAAATGTAAAAACAAACGTTTTCACAAATCAGATATCACAGAAAATGCATGAAGTTGACCAGGTGTAAACAGCCCCACAAATGAAGATAGTAGAGTAAACATTTTGCATGTCTTCTCATCCTGCAGGCTGGTGAAAATTGCTCCACAATACTACGAGATGAGCAACTTCCCTCAATGCGAGGCTAAGAGGCAACTGGAGCGTATCGTGGCTAAACTTCAAACCAAGGAGTACTCTCAATATTGAAGCGGTGTACGGACTGTATGTTTTGAATTCAGTATGCGCTGTGCAATGCTTCTGAAGTCGTCACACATCGTCATTAGGTCTGTTTCGTTTTCTTTTGATTTGTCGTCAAGATATAATTATTTTTTTATAACTCTTCGCTCTCGAGCTCCGCCGTGCGTTTCAGGCACCTGATGATGAAGGCATATTTGTGAATTGGTCACTACAGGCACAGAGTAATCATTTGGGAGCAAATGCTTAACAGGGATACCACCATCAACTGTTTTTTTGCATGAGCATTCATGTGGATGTTGACATTCCTTATTGACATTGAGAACTTCCTGCTATGTTATTGAGTAGAAAAGTCCCTGTTTATTCTGTAACGGAGCTTTTACTTCAATAATAAAAACAAACCTTGATATCAGTTGAGCTTAAGTTATGTTCATGCGTGCTGTTCTGTTTTGTTCTGGTGAGAAGACTGGGCATGGGGCGATAACAGTGTTCAAGGTATACCGCGGTTTGGAAAAATCAAGGTTTTAAAACCATCAATTTTCAGCTATACCGTTCCTAAGGTATGTGTAAGACTTTGTATTTACATTTTTTTTTGTTGTTGTTTTTTAGGACAGCAGTAACTCCAGAAAAGATATCCAATGATGCTGTTTTAACTGGTAAAAAAATCAGTGTTTTTGAGACAAATGCAGACAGCAGAAGTCAGAGATTCATTAGAATTATTTAGCCTGACATGTTTACTGCTCCAAAATGTTTTCAATGTTCCCCCAAACAAAGGGGGAGAAGGATTTGTTTTTTACCCAGACGTTTAAAAAGAATATATTTTAGAGCAATAATCACAATACCGTGAAACCGTGATATTTATATCATACCGTCAGAATCTTATACCGGGCCATGCCTAAAGACAGTCTTACATGGTGCAAAAGATCTTACCTAGATTTGTAGTCCAGATGTGTCGATTCTTAAATCAAGGAGCATTTTCTAGATCCATGTTTCCCAACCCTGTTCCTGAAGGCACACCAACAGTACACATTTTCAACCTCTCCCTAATCAAACACACCTGAATCAACTTATCATAACATCAGAAGAGACTCCAACACCTGAAGTTAATGGGTCAGAAAAGGGAGACATCCAAAATATGTACTGTGGGTGTGCCTCCAGGAACAGGGTTGGTAAACACTGTTCTAGATCAGCAATACATATTGTGTTGTATTAAGGACTAATATGCCAGAATTAAGTGAGTTTTCCCCTAAAGCGATGCCCAAAGGGGTAAGCAAAATAATCATGTTTTTCCTTTTGATTTAAGATTATCTTGCTTCCCTCATTGGCAGGTTATTTAGCTTGTTTTAAGGGAAAACGCTATCAATTTTGGCATATTATCTCTTCATATAAGACATTAGTTTAACTGGCCTTAAATGCTTCTTGATTTAAGAATTTTTAGATATTTGGACTAGAAACTCATACAGAAAACATTTTTTGCAGTGTGATTGTAAAGTGATTTGGGTATGCGGTGGTAAATGTGCTGTATAAACATGCATTCCTTCAGATTACATACATTAGGACGTAAACTGCGCAAGTCTACTCATGCCTATGCAGTTAAAGCTATACACTCCCATTTTTTATTTATTTATTTTTTTTTGCAAAATATGCTTCTCTAGGGTTATAATAACTGGACTTGACCAGTTTTTATCCATTCAGATGATCTCCGGGTCTGGCGGGAGCCCTTTTAGCTTAGCTTAGCATGGATCATTGAATCAGATTAGACCAGGGGTCACCAATCTCGGTCCAGGAGAGCCGGTGTCCCTGCAGGATTTAGCTCCAACTTGGCTCAAGACACCTGCTTGGATGTTTCAAGTATACCTAGTAAGACCTTGATTAACTTGTTCAGGTGTGTTTGATTAGGGTTGGAGCTAAAATCTGCCGGACACCGGCCCTCCAGGAACAAGTTTGGTGATCCCTGGATTAGACCATTAGCATCAAAAATGACCAAAGAGTTTTGATAATTCTCCTATTTAACGCTTGACAGTTCTGTAGTCACATTGTGCACTTAGACTGACCAAAAATAATGAAAAGTTGCTATATTCTAGGTTGATATGGCTAGGAACTATTCTCTCATTCTGGTGTATTAATTAAGGAACTTTGCTGCTTTGCCCCTCCTGCAGCCATGCTATGACAGCAAAAGTCCTTGATTATTATACTGTCCCTATTATCTTAATATAGAAAGCTCCTTCTCTTTTAGACAGAATCTGAAATATAAAAAGGCCAAAATTAACCGTTTCTGTCATCAAACTACATTTAATGAAGTATAAAATAAATGCTTAAACATGTAAATTAAAATGGAACTGAAAGTAAACATTCAGAATATTTACTATTAAAGTTGCAATGGTTGATATCAGTATCTAAATCAGAGGTCACCAAACTTGTTCCTGGAGGTCCGGTGTCCTGCAGATTTTAGCTCCGACCCTAATCAAACACACCTGAACAAGCTAATCAAGGTCTTACTAAGTATACTTGAAACACCCAGGCAGGTGTCTTGAGGCAAGTTGGAGCAGGGACACCGGCCCTCCAGGACCCAGATTGGTGACCCCTGATCTAAATGATCAATTATGATAAAGTAAATGCTTTTCGATCATGTTTTCTAATATAAAAATTAACTAAATAAAGCCTCTAAATACATTTAAAAATGACTTTTACTACTTTACTAATTGAATGAGTTAAAATAACACCATTCTAAACCACTTTTTTTGGAAAAACTTGATCATTTTTACAAATTAAGTGGGCATAAAACAATTAAGTTAACTTAATCGATTTGTTTTTGGGCAACATGAAGGAATTGTGTGGAACCCATCATTTTTTTTGGAGTATGGAACACTTTTTTTAGTGTATGGAAGGCTCCATCTCTTCAGTCAGAATCTGAAATGAAATCGAAGAGGACTACATCGAAGGGCTTTTCTCTTGCATTTGGAATACAGATCAATCAATCATTAGGGAATGGAAAAACATGGCTGCCAATGTACCTGGAGATGGATTTGGCCATGCAAGAAGTACACCGAAGACCGATGAAGGATGCTTAAGCTCGAGTGGTTACAATTGAAGAAAGTGTAGAAACAACAACAACTGGCGTCTGGGAGCTTCACCAGTCACAGCTTTATGGAAGAGTGACAGAAAGCACTGCTGAAAATGTCATGTGACATTTCGCTACTGTTTGCCAGAAGGCAAGAGGAAGAGTCTGAAGCCAGATGGAAGAAGAGGAGTCTCCAAAATTGAGCTTTGGGCCATCAAAATAAACGGTGTTCGCCAGTCGATGTGCATCATCAGAAACGCACCATCTCGAGCGTGAAGTGTGGCGAAGTCAATGCAGCAAAACATTGGTGAATCCTGGAGGAAAATCCAGTGCGCTTTGTGACACCTGCGACTCAGGAGATGATTTATTTTCCAGGACAGTGACCCAAGTGTGGAGATGAAGCTGCACGATGTTGAGGTCCAAGAGATCTCAATCCAATTGAGAATTTAAGGGTGGAAAAAAAAATTCAACTTCCAATCTCCATGCAGCCAGTTTAAAGAATTACTTGATATACAGTTGAAGTCAAATTTATTCACCCCCCTGTGAATTATTATTATTTCTTTCTCTTTCAATTATTTCATAAATGATGTTTAACAGAGCAAGGAATTTTAAACAGTATGTCCGATAATATTTTTTCTTCTGGAGAAAGTTTTATTTGTTTTATTTCAGCTAGAATAAAAGCAGTTTTAATTTTTTTAGGAACCATTTTAGGCTCAATATTATTAGCCCCTTTAAGCAATATTTGTTTTCGATAGTCTACAGAACAAACCATCGTTATACAATAACTTGCCTAATTACCCTAACCTGCCTAGTTAACCTAATTACCCTAGTTAACCCTTTAAATGTCACTTTAAGCTGTATAGAAGTGTCTTGATCATCATGACAAAGATAAAATAAATCAGTTATTAGAAATGAGTTATTAAAACTAGTAGTTATTATTATTATTATTATAATTAATGATGTATACTGAAAAAAAATTATTTAAAGATGATTCCTTGGATTTACTCAATTTTTGTACGTTAAGAGGTTGTAAACAATTTGGGCTGAATTTAAACAAACAAATTAGGTTGAACATTGTTAAATTTAATTTGTTTGCAACAGTTTTGCATGCAGCACTTTTTTTCAGTGTATCTGTTTAATTCATAGTTTTGTAAAAATTAATTTGCCCTCATAAACTTCAATCGAATACTATAACCTTCCACCCCCCTCGAAATAACTTCTCTTCACTTATAGTCACATGCAATTCCTTTAGGGTGGGGTTATCATTTTTTTGGGGAAGAACTATCAGTCCTTTAGGCCAGGGCTATCAGTCATTTATGGCAGAGTTATCAGTGCTTTAGGACGGGTCAATCATCTTTTAGGGAAGAACTGTCAGTCATTTAGGGCGGTGCTAGCAGTCCTTTAGGGGTGGGCTATCATTCCTTTAGGGCGGAGCTATCAGTCTTTAGGGCAGAACTATCATTAGTTAGGGCGGGGCTATCATTAATTTAGGGCGTTTCTAGAAGTCCTTTAGGGCGGAGCTATCAACCTTTAGGGCAGGACTATCATTTAGGGCGGAGCTATCATTCATTTAGGGCGGAGCTATCAGTCCTTTAGGGTGGGGCTGTCAGTCCTTTAGGGCAGGAGCTATCATTCATTTAGGGTGGAACTATCAGTCCATTAGGGTTGGGCTATCGTTCCATTAAGCTGCGGTCACACTGGGCTTAGTGTGTGCGAAATTCTGTCGTGCGGCGCTGCGAAAAGGGGCGGGGTTAAACAGGCTTATTAGACATTTAAAAAAGCGAGTGATTGCTTCATGTTTTATTTTTCTGCCCAGAGAGGTCCTGTTTTGATCCTTGATTGGTCTCATGCAGCCAAGTGATGCGATTTCGCAGGTCAGAGTTCACCAAGCTTGAACTTTGCACCGCAGCAACATGCGAAACTCGACGCATGACCCCGCGTTTCCGGTCTGACGTATTCGTTTGCGTATGAATGGAAGTCTATGGGAGGAAAAGCCAAGTGTGACCGCAGCTTTAAGGGAAGAGCTATCATTCCTTTAGGGCAGAGCTATCAATCTTTAGGGCAGGACTATCATTATTTAAGCCGGAGCTATTAGTCCTTTAGGGCGGGGCTAATAGTTTGTTAGGGTTGGGCTATCATTTAGGGTCAGGCTATCAGTTTTTTAGGGCAGAGCAATCAGTTCTTTAGGGCAGGACTAACACTATTTTAGCGGCGATGCTATCAGTGAGTGTCTCATTTTTTTGCTCCGAATTCGTCCATTCGTCAGTCTTCCTTCAGTTTATTAGCAAAGGCCATCTTTCAACTATCCAATCAGTTCCCAAAGAGCAAAATCATGCAGTCCTACTTTTTTCCCCCTCATTTCAGGACCATTTCAAGTGGATGCACATCACGATAGATGCTTTATTTCTCAAATACCTCAATGTTTTGTCGCTAGTTATGCAATGCTCAATTTTATATAGGCATTGTGAGCAACTTTTCCAGCTTTCGTTCGCTAGTCTAGTGGTTCCCCAACTGTTGGCTTGCTGAAGCGTGAAAATAACAGCTGTGTAGAGCTGAGCTTTGCATTTTAGCCTTAAAAAACCTCTTTCTGTAGGCGGAGGTCAGCTAAAGTACTCGCCGGTGGTCAAACTTTCCCTGTCATCTGTTTATCATTGCATTCTAGTAGAGATTTCATTAACCCAAACCATCACCACCAGCTTAAACACTCCTGACAGATGAAAGAATGATCTCAATAATGGGCAAATTCTCATTTCAAGTGTCTTCTGAAAGAGCACGGGCGTTTGTTTCACTTTTTTTCTTCGTACACAAGGCAATGTCTTATTAATCCACGGCAATGCCTTTCCCCTTGGCCCTGAGACTTGAAAGTTTCATTGTTGTGTTTTGCTGCACTTTCGATAAGAGCGAACACGGCACCCAGGGGGTCTTTTTGTTCTATTTCCATATTAATCCATTAGTCGTAGATGAAGACCAAATCCATTTTTTTTTTTCCACCTATGGCATTATATAGCACGGTTCTGCGGAGGAGACGGAGGGGATGAGCCATTTCTGAAGGTGACACGTGAGGGGAGATGCGAAAAAACTTCAAAAGCGACCTTAAGTTAGCATTTGCCCTCAATTGAAGTTTTTCAAAAGAACATGGGCGGAGAGGAGGGGTAAGATGAGAGTTTCACATCAAGGCTACCACGTGCGCAAAAATATGCAAATGGCGGAGATTAGCATGTTTATTTTGATCTTTTCCAACTGAGGGGGAAAAAAATGGTTCAGCCCCAAGTTTTTAAATAGACGGCTTTCTACTCGCGAGCGCACATGTAACCGTGAAATTGTGCCAGAGATTAGCGTGGTTCGCTGAAGCCAATAGAAAACACATTAGTTTGAGCTGATCTAGAAATTATGTGCAATTGATCTAGAGGGGAAGGGGTTTTTGTCATACTGAGTGTTTCCAATTGATCCTTCCCAGCATAATTACCCTAGAAAAAATCATTACTTTTTTTTCCCCCCTCCTCGGTCTCTTACTGGACTGGACACTGGAAGCAAAACCTGAAATTTTTGGCTGTCTCATCTTATTATGATGAAACTCTTTGTCTTGTATTTGTTGTAAAAGATTGCGTTGAACGTATTGTGATACAGTGGAATTGAATAATACAGTGGATATGGAAAGTATTCGGACCCCCTTTAAATTTCCACTCTTTATTATATTGCAGCCATTTGCTTAAATCATTTAAAGGCTGTTGTGGTTTCTGGCTTTTCTCTTAATGAATCAAGCTCAGACTGGGGTTATGAATATCAGAAGAATATACTTCATTGGAATATATCCCCAAAAAGCAGAGACGTCCATAAGCAGACCCATCTCTAGTCTCACTCCAGGACAATCCAGTGTCCCTCAAAATTGCTATCGCCTTTATTCTTGCTTCCTCCTACCTTTGTGTTTGTTTTCACAGCTGTTTACTTGTTCAACAGGCCTAGCTCCTACTCCTTTCTGACCACTATTTAAAGACCCCTCTTCTTGTTGGCCCTTATAATGTACAGATCTAATATAATCATCACCGTTTTTCCACATACAGTTCACATTTGGTAATCATGGCTAGTATCCATGTTTCAAACATCTAAACTGGACTCTTCTCTCCCATACAGTGTGTCTTTTCAAATATACATGACCGTTTCAGCATGTGTTGTATACATTTCATGCCTTTCTGACACAGATGGTTCTCAATGCATCCCCAAGTCCTCTCTCATGCTCTTTTATGACCCCTTTGCCTTAACTTATCACCTGTTTTCAAAGATATATAATGGCAGATTCGTAGGGCCCTCCACTCACCCAATTAAATGTGTCTTCATATAGGTTTAGTAAATAAAAATCTTCTTCAAGGGCCACGAAACCCCCTGTCATAACAGGATGTTTTCACATTTCTAGTTTAGAAAAAGTCATTAAAGGGGGTGTGTCCAGCTCTGTTTAGGTGGGAGTGTCGGGGGAGGGAAAGAGGGAAGGTTTTGCATAATAATAGGAGTTTCTGTTTGGGCGTGCGCTGATTTTCACAGAGGCAAAACAATAGCCAATAGCCAACATACAATAGCCGATCAACTTTCTGTTATTGAACTACATGCGCGCGGCGAATGTGACATGATTTCGGCGCTCGCATGATTTTTTTTTTGAGATTTGAGCGAACAGTTCGTGCGTTGTCGCGTTTGATTTGAGTTGGAAACACAGAAGAGATTTTGTCTGAAACAGGTATGACTGCACACATCTTTATGATCCATGATGATATGGAGAACCACATGACCAATAATTCTTGGCTAGAAATTGAAACAGCAGTGGGAAAGGAGGAAAGTTTTTGTAAAAGTTTTGAAAAACTGAGGGATAAGTAAACCAAAAAGAGAGGCCAAGTAAAAGTGGAGACTCAGGTGGTTTTAATATTACAGAATATCTTTTTCCCCCATTCATAGGTTTTACACTGATGTATATATTACAATTTTGAACTGTAAGTTTGTTACAAACTAAAATGAAGGAACAAATGATTACTTTGATAACTGGAAAGGAAAATTTGAACCCGTCAGTTTACAATATACTGATGCCCAATTTCTAGGCTGTATTGGTGATAATGGTCAGGAATGTTGGATCATTATTGCCTTTTTAGCTTATAAGGACAGAAACTAACCAGACAGCAATGTGTGAATTGTGGAGTGGGCTAAAAAAAAGCGTCCGTGTTTTTAGTAAGTGTATTTATTTTTGCTTTTATTCTTGCCATGATAAAAATTAGAATTGTTGAGCAACCCATGTTCTGTTCCCATTAATATTTTAATTCAATAGATAGAACTGTCTGAGATATGAACAAAAGCAAGTGATGCATCAAAGTTTGATTTTTAAAAAAATCTCTAATGGTTATAAAAATCTTTATAGTAATTTATAAAAATAATAAAAAACAATTAGTTTTAAAATCTTCAATGATATTAATGATATGATCAAGTTCCGGAAACTTTCTACTTCTCTGTTTATCCGTCTGATTTTACTGTCTGTGTCTTTTGACCGCCCCCTGTCATTTAAAAGAAGATCTCAATAGCGAGTGCGCCAACTTGTCCGTTTCGTGAGGTGCGTGATGTGGCGCCAGGCGAAAATATAAATCAGCCTTAAGATGTTTGTTTGTTTGTTTTTTCTGTTGTTCAATGATGCCTCTAACCCAGGGCTGGGCAAACTCAGTCCTGGAGGGCCGGTGTCCTGCACAGTTTAGCTCTAACTCTAATCAAACACACCTGCTTATAGATTTCTAGTGATCTGAAGACACTGATTAGTATGTTCAGGTGTGTTTGATTGGTGTTGGAGCAAAACTGTGCAGGACACCGGCCCTCCAGGACCGAGTTTGCCCACCCCTGCTCTAACCTGTCTTCAGTACGGTTTAATTTGAATACATTTATTTTACCACTAATGTTGTGATTTAGCGTTTTTCCTTCGTGTGTATGCGTGTTTTTGATATTGTGGTATAGGTCTTAAATTTAATACTTAAAGGTCTTAAAAAGGTCTTAAATATGACATTATGATATCTGCAGAAACCCTGTATAAGTAAACTCAAAGCAAACATATTTAATGTCAGACTTTAATTATTTAATAACTTAAAATAGTTAAATATTGACTTAAATCAACCTCTTTAAATCATCATACAATAAATAAAATGTGTTCTGGTGCACTTTCAGTAATAGAAAAAGTTTTTAAATGGGACAGTTTTATAAATGAGACCCTGAAGATGAACAAAGGTCATGGGATTGGATTGACATAAGGCTTGAGTAATTAACAGATTTTTAATTTTTGTGTGAACCCTTCAATACCAGGTGAAAACAAAGGCTATTTGGTTACATTGGACATATATTACGAAACGTTGATGTTACGCCCCGTGTGGCTCGGAGGATAAAAAGGGCTTAACATAATTATCACAACCCAATCTTTTAAGAATTCCCGAGACGTTAGCTGCTATGAATCGACACAGACAACAGTGTGGAAAAAAAAGTGGTTCGTTTTATTACAATAAAGATAAAGGAAAATATTTAAATCACCCAAAATGTATTTACAAATGTGTATAAATGCAAAATAAAGTAAACAAACAAACAAACCTGATAGAGGGAAGAATAATAAGCGGTGCCAAATCAAAGAAAATAACAATATAAACACCCCCTAACTAACCCCCCCCCCCCCCCCCACCTCTGAATAACTAAAGAGAAATATGCAAATAGGAAAAAAAAAACATCTTCGGCGTCTCACTGCCCTTACTCAACTGCACTCACTGGAACAAACATACACAGAATAGCACCCGCTTCTAACCTAGTGGATTAACAGAGAATCAACTACGTGTGTGTAAAAATGTAAGTCACGTGACATACTTCACTTTCACTTCCCTTTTAGTACATTTTAAGCAAGTTTAGGATGAGACGTTCTGAACAGATGTACAACTCACAACAAAACTGTAAAACGAACCAGAGAACAAGATAAGCACAAAATGTCACACAAACAAGCACAGCAGCAACAAGCATCCCCCTCTAATCTGGCTTGAGTCATCACTGGAGTGCTTAAATAACCCCCATCCTCTTCTGATTGGTCCACTCGGGAGAACTCAGCCAACCAATCGAAACACCGAGATTTCAGAAGAACAGCAGGCAGCAAATAAAAACAGAAAGGGGAGGAGAGAACAACAGAGCAACACCCCCAGGAATGTAACAGTTGATGAACAGGACCACCCACAGCATTAGGAAGATGAACGAAGGTCATGGCAGCCTGATCTCACGAGAAAACGTAAGTATTTTACGTTTTGTCAGTTTAGCGGCTAATTGGTACGAATTCGTACGAGTTCAGTCGTACGAAATTGTACACTTTTAAAAAGGAGGCGTGGCATCTAACCCCACCCCTAAACCCAACCGTCATTGGGGGGTGAATAAATCATACTAAATTGTACGAATTAGATCGTACGAATTCATACGAATTAGCCACTAAATCAAAAATTCACGAATTGCTGTGAGTATGTGTTGGATTGACGTAAGGATGAGTAATTAATTACACTTTTTTTCATTTTTGTGTGAACTAACCCTTTAATACCAGGCAAAAAGAGGCTATTTGGTTACAATGGCCAAATATTACGAAACGTTGATGAACAGGACCACCCACAGCATTAGGAAGATGAATGAAGGTCATGGCAGCCTGATCTCACGAGAAAACGTATTTTACGTTTTGTCAGTTTAACGGCTAATTCGTACAAATTTCTACGAGTTCAGTCGTACGAAATTGTACGCTTTTAAAAAGGAGGCGTGGCATCTAACCCCACCCCTAAACCCAACCGTCATTGGGGGATGAGCGAATCATACTAAATTGTACGAATTAGATCGTACGAATTCATACGAATTAGCCACTAAATCAAAAAGTTACGAATTGCCGTGAGATTGTGTTGGATTGACGTAGGGATGAGTAATTAATTACACTTTTTTCATTTTTGTGTGAACTAACCCTTTAATACCAGGCAAAACGAGGCTATTTGGTTACAATGGCCAAATGTTACGAAACATTGATGCACCCGACCACCCGCAGCATTAGGAAGATGAACGAAGGTCTTGGGATTGAATTGAAATAAGGGTATTTAATACATGTTTAATTTTTGGGTGAACAAACCCCTTAATACCAGGTTAAAACGAGGTATTTGGTTACAGTGGCCAAATATTAAGAAAGGCTGACGCACAGGACCACCTGCAGATGTTTCCTCAAGTTGCAATTGCTTGTTTGTGGATACCTCCGCATTCCCCGGCCTCCCTTTCCATGTTGTCCTCCACCTGTTGTCCTGAACGGAGCAGAGACAGGTGTCTTATCTTCATCGCGCAGTGTTAGCGAAGCCAATCTCGGAGGAAGATGTCGACTGGAATGTGACAAATCCATCTGTCCTGGTTTGAATTTGTATGCTAATTTGAAGTAATGGCCCCTCTGGTGACGGAGCGATGGAACAATTCAATCATGCCATCTCTGACAGGAGCTCAGCTAGACTATACCTGTGATGGGTTCCTGCAAAGTTGCCGCTGATATATTAGTCCTACGGGGAGCAGAGGAGGTTTCCTGCGTGCTGGAAATCAACTGCAAATGGTGAATGGTTGAGGAATTAATCTCGCCTCAGTTAAAAGACCGTTCTGGGAGATTTGCTGCCGTATGCATTGCTGAATATGTGAGAAATGAAAGGTTGAAAGCCCAAAAAGGAATATTCTGTCATCATTTACACCTCTCTTTCTTCTGTTGAACACAATGCAAGTTATTTTGAAAAATGTTACCATTGACTTCCATAGTATTTGCTTTTCCTGCTATGGAAGTCAATGGTTACAGGTTTCTAACATTTTTCAAAGTATCTTCTTTTGTGTTCAACAGAAGAAACTCAAACAGGTTTTGAACTGCTTGAGGGTGAGTAAATAATAAGTAAAATTAGCTTCTTTTTGGTGAACTACCCCTTTGATGTAAGATCTGATTCACCAAAAAAGGTGTGTTGGACCTATGATATTTGTATCAGAACACAGCCTATAATGCGATATGTGGATCGTAAGAGCAGTCTTCTATATTGTGTATTTTTGAGTATATTGTGTATTTTGTTGCTTGGACAATTTAGTTTTTTCTTTATGCCATAAATCATTATAATGTTAAAGTTGCCGAGACTTTTATCTCTGTATGTTGATGCTCTTCTGAACTGAAACTGAATATTGAGCAGGGGGCGGGGCTTTCTTTTTGGATAGTTCACCCAAAACTGAATATTCTGTGGTCATTTATTCCTCCACTTGTTTCAAACCTGTTTGAGTTTCTTCCGTTTAACACAAAAGAAGATATTTTAAAAATGTTAGAAACCTGTAACCATTGAGTTCATAGTATTTGCTTTTCCTGCTATGGAAGTCAGTGGTTACAGGTTTCTGACATTTTTCAAAGTATCTTTTTTTGTGTTCAACAGAATAAAGAAACTCAAACAGGTTTGGAACCACTTGAGGGTGAGTAAATAATGAGTAAAATTAGTTTTTTTGGTGAACTACCCCTTTAATGTCAGATTTCGATTCACCAAAAAAGGTGTGTTGGACCTATGATATTTGTATCAGAACACAGCCTATAATGCGATATGTGGATCGTAAGAGCAGTCTTCTATATTGTGTATATTGTGTAACCAGCGTAACAGCCTTTTTTTGTTTAGCTACTCGACAAAACTAAAGTTTAAACAATATGATGGTGATCTTACTAAGCATGCCTCCAGTAGAGCTTTATGTCTAGCTACGCCCCTGATACACACGTAATAAAAATTTGTTTAAAGTGGACCTATTATGCAAAATCACTTTTTTAAGGTGTTTAAACACAATTGTGTGGCAGCTGTGTTTGAATATAACCAGCTGCTGATGATTAACATTTATTCATTTTATTTTTATAACCACACTTGATAAAAACAGTCTGCAGAAACACTTTGATTGACATTCTCCCTTTGTACGTGTCATCAGAGGCGGAAAGCCCCGCCCACTAGTGACCATCTCTCCCTCATTAGCATAGGACGTTAATTTTTTTTGTTTTTTAATCTGCCACTATGCTGACACAAGGGCATATGTAGCTCCGCCCTCTTTCAAAAAGAGCACAATCTCATTTAAATTTAAAGCGACAGTCACCAAAACACCACAATTAGGATCAAAGCCTGAAAGGGTCAGTTTCAGAGAGTTATACAACATTATCTGTGTGGTGTTTTGAGCTGTACACTCACATACACACTCTTGGAATTTATTTTGCAGCTTTTAAAAATAACTAATAGGTGCCCTTTAATAACTGGTTCAGCGTTTCACGATCACATATGATCAACAAACAAATATTTATGATCAATTATGCCCCACCATTTCAGGACCAGCAAGGCCTTTGCGATAATTATGAATTGTTTTATCGGCTGCAGATTTACTCAGTCTCTGTGTATCTACATTCATTCACAAAGTGAAATAAAATATTGCATGAAAGGGCTCCCTAAGAATCCCTCAAATCAAAGTCAGCCGATAACCATCTGGAACAAATTCAGAAGCACTTCCCCAAACGCTGCGCCTGTAAGATAAAAAAATACATCTGTTAAAACACCGGATCAATGTATCTATTCTGTTTGATATGTAGAGCAGGCTATGTAGAGCTGTTATCAGGCGATTCAGAAAGAAACGTCAGCACAGAGGACTTAAAAACACGCCTGTGAAGAATTCAGTAAATAACTTAAACTTATTATCCTGTTAACTCAACAAATCAATTAACAATTCATCTGCATTGATCATACAATAAGCACTTTGGTAACACTTTATTTAGACTGCCCAATAAAAACGAATTATTATTGACTTACACTGACCGGCCACTTTATTAGGTACACCTTACTAGTACCTAAAAGGAGCCCCTTTTGCCTCTAGAACTACCTTAATCCTTCGTGGCATAGACTCAACAAGGTACTGGAAATATTCCTCAGAGATTTTGCTCCATATTGACATGATAGCATCACGCAGTTGCTGCACATCCATGATGCCAATCTCCCGTTCCACCACATCCCAAAGGTGCTCTATAGGATTGAGATCTGGTGACTGTGTAGGCCATTTCAGTACAGTGAGCTCATTGTCATGTTTAAGAAACCAGTATGAGATGATTCGCGCTTTGACATGGCGTCAAAAGCCATCAGAAGATGGGTACACTGTGGTCATAAAGGGATGGACATGGTCAGCAACAATACTCAGGTAGGCTGTGGTGTTGGAACGATGCTCAATGGGTACTAATGGGCCCAAAGTGTGACCAAGAAAATATTCCCCACACCATTACACCACCACCACCAGCCTGAACCGTTGACACAAAGCAGGATGGTTACCTGCTGTTAGCATGCATTAATAACGGGATATTCTTTAGCTGGATTCTGTTTAAGCCTTGATTTCAATGGAAACCGCACTTTCTTACACTTCTTACCTCCAAGGTTGTGTTGACGGAACGTTTCTTGTGTTAACCAACTTTTAAAAAAACATTTGCAGATAATCCACCATGCTTTACATCCCTTTTGACAGATAAAAACTAGGCTATCCAGTCTATTGCCTTTCCCTACCTGAAAACATTCTCAGAGTAAAGGATGCTATTAGGGATTAGAAGATAAGAGGGGGAAATAAAGTTTTAAATTGCTTGTAATAAAACAGACCAGGAAAGTGATGTGAGGGAGGATTTGAGGAGAGAAACAACAGTTTTCATCATAGTTTAGGCAGTTGAATGTAAAGCGTGTTAAATAAATCGGAGTGCCTGTTGTCTTGTTACGAGAACAAATAATTTCTTGTTTCTTTACTTATTAAAGGTATATGACATCTTTTTCTAAATTATAAATAAATAAATAAATAAAATGAAAATGTTATAAGAGTACAGTTCTTAAAACATCAACAAGAATGAAGGTGAATAAGTAATTTGAAAATTTTACCTATGAACTAAACCAATGAAAGGTTTAATTTTAAGGTTTTTATATTTCTTACACCGTGTCCTAACTATTCCTGATGCGATAAATTGTGTCTTTTTCATGTTCAATCAAATTTTTGAATAATAAACCATGTGATGGTTTCTATTTTTTCCCCAGCATGGTTAGGGATCAAATTAGGCTAATTCATTCATTATTTATGTAGTGAAATCCACAAACATATTCAAGAAAATTGACTATGCATTCCTAAAAAATAAATAAATTTATTCATAGTGAATAGTGCCATACAATTATATTATACAATTAATTTTCAACCATATTATAAAAGGTTTGTGAATTAATCAGTTGTAATAGTAGCCTAATATAAACAAATTATCAAATGTTGTACTTTTAAGTTTTCAACAACTGCAATAAACCAGGTTACTGTTGTGAAAATTATATTACAACATACTACAAAAAAATTATATATATATATATATATATATATATATATATATATATATATATATATATATATATATATATATAGTTGAAGACCTAATTATTAGCCCCCCTTTGATTGTTTTTTTCGTTTTTAAATATTTCCCAAATGATGTTTAACAGAGCAAGGAAATTTTCACAGTACGTCTGATAATATTTTTTCTTCTGGAGAAAGTCTTGATTGTTTTATTTCAGCTAGAATAAAAGCAGTTTTAAGTTTTTTAAAAAACATTATATTTATTTCCGTAGTGGTCTGTAAATATATATATATATATTGACCAAAATGAGTATGGCAACAGCTCAGGCCTCATATGATTGAGGTTAATTGACTATAAACATGAGACTCATTACTCCTTGCAGTTTGACCTATTTCATGGTATACAACCTGATTTGACTCATATATAGTCATATGTTGGACATTAAAAGCCACAATAAGCAAACAGATGCGAACATTAATGATTATCAGTGGAGAAAGGGATCCTGATATTTTTTTGGGACGTTGCGGGGGCGCGCGTGACGGAGCTGAAGCTGCTACGGATCACAGTTACCGTCCGTTTAGCCCGACGACGGTGAACCGGACCGACTGAAAGACTTGTCGTGGGGAAGAAATAGGCGTTTTAGCCTAAGAAATATTTACGCGAGGACGATGAACGGTTATGGGCTTTCGGATGACGAGCTGTTCTTCTCACGTCTCCTCAACTTCACCTGGGATTCATCTGAGCAGGTAAAGCTGGAGGTTTCTCTTCATCTCTGCTCTGCGATTGCTTTTATATGTCTTTTGATGCTCTGAAATGCGAGAATTGTGTCTGCCAGCGGGATTTAGCATCTCTGTATGTTTCTTAAGGTAGTTTTTGGATCTCTTCTTGTCTTTAGGGATGTTCTCGAGTGTGTTTTGGCGCCCCTGTCTGCTAAAAGTTTTTGTCCAGTCATCTGAATCTATATAATGAAGCCGAAAATAACGACAGCACTTTTAATTTCTCGTTGTAAAGTAGTGGTGCTTGGCACTCATAATTAGATGTCTTAATTAACCTTAAATGTTGTGAACAGCTGTTGCTGTTGAACCGGAAGTTGCTGCAGACTTATTTGTAGTATGATTTTTCGAGTCCTCTTTATTTCCGCTTTTTATAAGGCTTTTGTCGCTGTAAATTGTAAATACTGTGTTTATCAGCGCGATTTAGCCTCTCTCTATGTTTCTTAGGGTAGTTTTGGGGTGTCTTGTTGTCTGTTGGGATGTTCTTGTGTGGTCCACGGTGTGTGTTTGGCGCCCCTGTCTATCTTTCAGTACTTTCTAAAAGTTTTTGTCCAGTCATCTGAATTTATAATGAAGTCGAAAATGATGGCAGCACTTTTTATTTTATCGTTGTGTAGTAGTGATGCTTGGCACTTCAGTTGAGATCTGTGGCTTTAAATGTTACGAAGTTGTCAAGTAGCTGTTTCTGTTAAAGTCTGTGTGAACCGGAAGTTGCTGCAGATTTTCAAGTATGTTTAAGTATGCTAAAGTATTATTTTTAAGTATGATTTTAGGACGTTGTACCCCAACATCGTGGGACGTTGTGCTTTGTACGAAAATGAAAATCAAGTTGACGTCAATGTCCAATGTCGGAAATACGTTGCATTTTGGTTACTTTCCAATGCAACCTAAAACATCATAATATCAACGTCTAACGATGTTACAGCTTGAGGTTGTGTAGAATTTTGGTTGCCATACCTGACGAATAAATGTCAGTATTTGACGTCAATACGACGTGGTTTTAAGATGTTTGCTCAACGTTGGATTTTGGTCACTTTCCAACACAACCTAAAATCAACCAAATATCAACGTCATTTATGTTGCTTTTAGACATCACAATAACAATGTCCTTAGACTGACTAGACATCGTATTTTGGTCACCTGACGTCATGACCTAAATATAACCCAATATTAACGTCTTATGACATTGTGTGTTTGCTGAGGATATTCTATCCACGGTGTGTTTTGGGTACCCATGTCTTTATAAAGTTGCTAATACTTTTTGTCCTGTCGAGTTGAAAATAATAACAGCACTTTCAGCTTTACTTTGTTTACTTCAGTAGTTATGCTAAGTACTTATAAATTAAGATCAGTAATTAAATGTTATGAAGTTGTTAAGAGGCTGAACCGGAAGTTGCTGCAGACTTTCATTTGCGGTATATTGAAGTATTTTCAACTGTAGCTGGATATTGAGTTGGGGGCGGGGCTTGATTTTTTTGCACTCCTCTTTTTATCTTTCACTTGCAGCAAACTAACGGTTGTAGGGGCGTGGCTGAGCAAATTTCGGCCAAGCCGTCAAAATGACATCATCAGAGAAAGACTTGACATTTTAGAGCAGAAGCAAATGGTCAGATTTTGGTTAAAGATTAACGAAACAAACAGTCAACCAATAAGTCATTATGGCCAACATATGATTCTGTTGAACTTCAATTTAAGTTACACAAGATTCGACTTGACGGAATAGGATAAATTTAAGTTATTTTCACTCGACTTGAAAATTTAAGATCACAAATATGAATATATATTTTAAAACAATAAGTTCTGTAATAAAATGTTAACATTTAACAATATGCAGCCATTTACATGAAGGGGTTGATCAGATACAATACTGCTTTAGTTACAAAAACATGACTTTTTCAAATAAAATTAAGATTCTTCCAACCCAGGCTCATTCCGAAAACGTAGTCCCGAGGACGTTTCTGGAGACCGCGAAATATGTAGCCGGAGGTACGTATGGCTGCATTTCATTTTTTAAGCGAACGCTGCGGGGCGGTATGATGCCGTTCCTTTTAGCGCTCGCTGGCTGACCGCTTACCTGGAGGGCTTTCCCGCCGCAACCAGTTTGTCCGGTTAGCTTGTCCTGTACGTCGGCGGACTCGAGACGCAGAGAGGAGCTGACCACGACGACGACGAGCGGGTTCGAGTCCAGGGAAGAGCGGTTTCAGAAATCAGGTAAGACTAAAATAGAATCCAAGAAATAAAGCGAAGAGGTTCATAACAGGGTGAGAATGTGGTAAAATCCGAAAAAAAAAAGTCTGAATAAAATCGGACGTGGGCTTTTCTTTTTCCGGACGGCTTTTGTAAATCGTTGGTTGGGTTTAGGGCGGGCCGGTCAATCGGTAAAATTGGTTGGGTTCGGGGAAGGAGGAGGGTGGGTCGGCCGACCGATTGGCCGGTCGCCCAGTCGCCCAGTCAATCATTCAGTCAGTCGGACAGCGGCCTCTGGTGGGTTCGTGGGAGAACAGCGCGGGCACGAACGGCACTCGCGGGAGACGTCCAAGAAGCTAAAAAGGCGCACACAGTGGCCTCTCGCGGATTCGCGAAAACCAAAAACTGCAAAAATACGTACCTCCCGGGACGTATTTCTCGGTCTCCAGAAACGTCCTCGGGACTACGTTTTCAGAATGAGCCTGGGTTGGATTCTTCACATCCTATTTGACCCAGAATGTGAAATCTGTATACAGCTATTGAATACATCCTGAGGGATAATATATCTCCCATCATCAGAAGCAGCAGAAATGATCCCAGGGTGACCACAGTGTGTGTGTGTGTGCGTGTGCGTGTGTGTGTGTGTGTGTGTGTTGGACCTGCTTTTATCATTCTGACTGATCCAGTTCACTTTTAGTCTCACGTCAATTCACAACACTGACGCCTCAGATGAGGTTACCTGCAGATCAAACCCCATATCCTTGATATCAATAATGAACACAATTGACAGAATAGGAAAATCCACAACAGCAGCATTCACATACAAAAAAATAAAAGCGTAGAGCTTCACCGTCCCGTTTTTGAAGCCATTCAAGGCAAAATGTGATTTCACTGCAGATCTACAGAGATGTAAGGTATGGATCCGCGTGTCAGACTCGCTTTGACATCGCTGCTCTGGAGATATTTGAAATGAAATTGCCTTTGACACATCTCAGTTGAGACATGTTTAAATGATGTATGAGTGTGTTGGCTGGAAAAGGCACCTGACATACAGGAGTATTGGATTGTGCAATTTTTATAGTGCACGCGTCTTACTTAAGATAACTTATCCTGGAGTGTAGCAGACGACGTGTGAAGGCATTCATCTGGTGTTTGTGCATTTTATGCACTCAGGGAAATAAGATACTCGGCTGAATGCTGTGAAGGGGTTAGTTCACCCAAAGGGGTTAGTTTACTCACTATTCACTATTTGTTCACATTCAACACCTTGTGTTTTTTTTATTCTAGTCAAATATTGTAAATACACAAATACAATTTGTAAATTTAAAACACCGTTCGTAAATACATAAATTATAGGTGGCCAAAGATAAATTTTTTAATCTAGATTAATCTCACTGTAATCTTGGAATTAATCTAGATTAAAATGGCTCATTTGAATTCTGCCGAAGGCATTCAGAATATGTGTGCTGCCCAAATAATGCCTAAAAGTAAGTCAGAACGGGTTTCTCTAGCCAGGTGGCGCATTAGATAAGGGGCTCATCTCCTGTTTCTAAAATGCATCACAAACTCCCTGAGAAACTGTTCTACCCCTATAATTGGTGATGAAAAAAAAATGATGTTGAGTAAGATGTACTTGTGTTTACTGTTTATTCAGTTAAACATGAATTGTGAACTGTAGGCCTACATCAGCTCCAAACAGTGATTTTTGATTACCTTAATCCAACTAAAGTCATAGAAAGTCAAGAAATGGAGTTAAGACATGTGAAGTTTGCAGATATTAGTGGCATAATTGAAGTAAACACTGCAATCAAACTATTACCATCATGACGGACTTTTCGCCATATTTTCCGACAAGATACACACAAGGTCGCTCTCAGTAAAGGATCACACACACATCGCGAAATGCGTAAGTTTTTTCTTTCTATTCGGCGTGCGTTATTAAATTCCATAACACTCTCACCAGTCCTTACTCCTTATTTGTGTCTAATACCCCAGTTTGTTATGGGGGCACGAATGAAAAGTTCATGAGTTAAAGTGAAACTGCCGAGCTGCAGTTAAAGTCACTTAAAACAACAAGAAACTTGTACATGAAAGCACTTCACGTAAACACTTTAATTATATTATTGTCTGTTAAGGCAAATAACTAGATTACAGATGTCCATGTAAGCGTAGTCAGTAGTGTCTTCGAAATAAGTGAAAGATCCAGAAGGGCGTCCTGCTTATTTGATTCAGAAGGGCACTTTTTTGTCAGACGGCTCACCGGTTTGAATTTCATTCACTGTCATTCATTTTAAAAAGCACCCGGTCCATTTTATTTGTATATGTTTTACTGGAACGCATAAACTCTACAGGTGCCTGATTGTTAGATGTGGAGCTAACATTAATCAGATTCACTCTAGTGAACTGCATCCATGTCAGAACGTCACGTTTGATGTGGTAATTTCACTGTCGGGATACACACAGGTTCGAATCATACTCGCCCCCCTAAAGTGCAATTTGGCCAGGTATACATCTGCGCTAAAATGTGAAAGTCATCATAGCTTGCGTAGAATAGACCCAGCTCCCAACACAACTTTGAGAATAGATTAACAGTGATATTTTTTTTTGCCAGAAAGAGTCTCGTGTTAACGTCGATAACGGATCACCACTAACAAAAATACAATTTGTAAATTCAAAACAGTTCGAAAGTACACGAATATAATTCGGAAATTTAAAACATTTCGTAAATACACAAATACAATTCGTAAATTCAAAACACAGTTCGAAATACACAAATACAGTTTGTAAATTTAAAACACAGTTCGTAAATACACAAATACAATTCGTAAATTCAAAACACAGTTCGAAATACACAAATACAATTCGGAAATTTAAAACACAGTTCAAAAATACACAAATACAATTCGTAAATTTAAAACACAGTTCAAAAATACACAAATACAATTCTAAAATTCAAAACACAATTCGGAAATACACAAAACCCAATTTGTAAATTTAAAACACAATTCATAATCCAACAGGCCCCGAATTATCGAATATTCATCATATTTCATCGATACAGTGACATAAATTTGGTCCTGCAGGTAACTGAGATACACTATACTTCGTTAAGCAGCACTACTTCATGCATATACAGTAGGGCTGTGATAAACAACCACTGCCAATACGACAATCTGAACGTTTTTGAAAGTCACACTAAAACTTCATATAATCAATAATTATAGTTTTTTTTGAAGTGCTTATGATAATGATATCATACATGCCGATATATTTTATTATTGAACATTGTCAAAAGTCTTCTCTGCAAAAATGACTGTCGCTAAATTGTGAAAAACAAGTAAAAACATGGGTAATAACTGCGTAGTTTGCTCTCAACAGCTTTCTAGTGATTGTATTTATGCAAATGAATCTGGAAGCACTAATAGGCAGTGCTTTGAATCAAACTGCTAATGTGCAAAAAAATAATCATGTCGTATGATTGCGCCATCAATAACCCCCAAAGGATTCATCGTTTAATTGGTGTTCAGCCCTAAATTTAGCAAGGTAATTAAAAGCCAGAGATGCTCCTCATTTCCCGAACTTCCCGAGCCGATTACTCCGCTAATGCACTGAGCTCCTCCAGTCCTCATGTTCACTGAAAGCCCTCCCCAAAAAAGGCTTTTTTTGTCCTGAAAAGAAGTGGACAAGCTAAAGAAGGGGAGAGTGTGCGAGAGTGTACTTCTGGCTTGTCTCGGATGGCCTGGAGAAATAAATAAATAAAAATAAGTGCAATGTTGACACACTGTGTCCTTGTGGCCAGATTATCCACTCATGCCTGAGCGCCGGCTGAAGCCTCTACATTATTCAGTCACTGGGAGAAAGGCCGCTCCAAGACTTCTAGCTAAACTTTGTGTCAGTTAGGCATGAGATGATAACCAGGTTCGAGGTTTACCGCGGTTTGGAAAAGTCAAGGTTTTAAAACCGCTAAAATGTTCTGTTATACTGTTCCTATGGTAGATGTAAGGCGACTATTTTATAGGGCAACAGTAAAGAAGCATCCATATCAAGAGCTACTGGTCAGCCCACGATTCAGAAAACCAGCAAAGGCTCATTCTGAAAACGTAGCCCTGTATACATTTCTGAAGATCGCAAATTATGTAGCCAGAATTACGTATGCCTGCATTTCATCTTTAAAGCGAACACTATGGGGCGGTATGACGCCATTCCTTTTCGCGCTACCAGCTGACTGTTTACCTCCATGTGGACGGCTTTCTTACTGTTACCAGTTTGTCCAGTGGCTTGCCGTGTACGTTGGAGGACTTGAGACGCAGAGTAGAGTTGACCACAACAATAGGGTTCGAGTCTGGCAAATATCGGTTCCAGAAAGACAAAAATGGAAGCCAAAAAGTTAAATAAACAAGTAAATAACAGGGTGAGAATGTGGTAAAATCTGAAAACGTGGTAAAAATCAGGCAAGGGCTTTTCTTTTTCTGGATTGCGTTTGAAAACTGTCGGTTGGGTTTAGGGAAGTGGTGGGTGGGTCAGGCGATCGGTAGGGCCAAACAGAATCGGCGAAAATTTTTAGCTATTTCTGCTGAGAATTTTGTTAAAAATCTACAGATTTATCAGGAATGACTTTGGGAATATCATAACAAAAAAATTATATATAAAGTAAAAATAATACCATTTTAACCTTTAATTTAATGTTAACAATGCAAATCCAATTAGATCCACTTTATTTGTTAAACAAAGCAAGTCTCTAATAATATATCTACTAAAAGACAGAAAATATGACTGTACAAACTGTATTGTGAATGAATTATATGATCATTTTCATGTTAGTCAATATATAAAATGAAATTAATTTAAAAACAGAATAAATATAAACGTACACACATTTATTCAAGTAAATAAACTGAATTAATGATGGGCTAAAAATCTGCGGAATTCTGCGCGTGCAGATTCAGTCAGTCGACAGCGACCTCTGGTGGATTTACGCCAGAAGAGCAGGTGCGAATGGCACTCCAGAGAGAAATTTGAGATATGAAAATGTATACACAGCGGCCTCCGGAGGATTCGTGAAAACAAAAACTGCAAAAAAACGTACCTCCTGGGAGCTATTTGGTGCTGTTCAGAAATGTGTATAGGGGTACATAATCAGAATGAGCCTGGGTTGCACCTGAAAAACAAATCTCTTATACACACGCATCCCATCATGCTATAGACAGGGTTCATACGGTCATGGAAAACCTGGAAAAGTCATGGAATTTTGACATGGCATTTTCCAGGTCTGAAAAAGTTTTGGAAAAACAGAAAAACCCACAAAGTTTTGAATAAGCCATGGAAATTAGTATAACAAATATCTGTAAACTTGAATATAGATTAGTTGTCTTTACCTCTTTTCTGTTTTTGGCCAAAAACATGGTCTCACTTCATGAATGCTGTGTAAGCATTCATTCGTTCGTTCGTTCATTCATTCATTCATTCATTCATTCATTTGTTAGTTCGTTCATTCGTTCGTTTGTTCATTGTTCATTCATTCATTCATTCATTCATTCATTCATTCATTCATTCGTTCCTTCGTTCATTCATTCATTCATTTGTTCATTCATTCGTTTGTTCGTTTGTTCATTCATTCATTCGTTCCTTTGTTCATTCATTCATTCATTTGTTCATTCGTTTGTTCGTTCGTTTGTTCGTTCGTTTGTTCGTTCGTTCGTTCGTTCGTTCATTCATTCATTCATTCATTCATTCATTCATTCATTCGTTCCTTCGTTCATTCATTCATTCGTTCATTCATTTTCCTTCAGCTTAGTTTTAGTTTCAGAGGTGGCACAGCGGGAAAGAACCGCCATTTGTAAGCATTATCTAAATAAATCTTACATATAATTGATATGAAAATTAAATTCAAACTAAATAGATTGTGGTGTGTTTTATGATATGCTATAATACGTTTAAACATGCATTGTTTTATATTATTATTTACCATGTATACATAGACATTACATTAAACATTAATGAAAATTTACTTCAATGTCCTGGAAAAGTCATGGAAAAATCATGGAATTTTAGTAGTAAGTATGTGTATGAACCCTGTATAGATGAACAGGGCAGTGGCTTACTTTATATTCAAATAAAAGAAAGATATAGAAGGAGACCTTTTCAGGAGGTAAAGAAATCGGTGTTTTTGAAACTAATGAAGACAGCAGAAGTGAAGTATTTATTTTAATTATTTAACCTGTAGGCTTGGGCGGTATTCACATTTTGATAGCGTCAAACCTCCTCCCTATTTTACCTCGGTATCCGGTATTACCGTGCATAATAAAAAAAATATGATGTAAGGCTCAGGTAGGGTCATCAGACTCTTGGCTTGTGCCTAAACCATTCAGAAACTGAATACCATATATGCGACCTTAGGTTCGCGGTCACCTGTTTGTCTAGTTCGTATTAGAGATCTGCACGGGATGCTCTCTCTCATTCACACACACACACACACAAACATAGACAGCACCAAGCCAGCGACACACAGCATCACTCTCTCTCTCTCATTCTCACACATACACACACACATAAACAGCATCCACATGGATGCACGCATGCTCGCTCGCTCGAGCGATATTGTTGGACCGCCCTCTCCTGTTCAAAGGAACTAGAAATCTGGTCGGGTCCCACGGTACAGCAGCGGGAAACATTGTGCTCTGATGTGCATTTCCTCAGACAGTTTTCTTCTTTTATAGTTGTGCAGGAGATGGATTCGTTTCTGAAGTGCTGCTTTTTGTGGAGAAGCTCGGGTGTTGTTAGAGAGTAAAGTTGTGCAGTGTTTTTCCAGGCCGCTGTCCAGGGTGCTGAAATTTTCAACAGTTGTAGTTGAACTGAACAGCTCCTCTGTCGTACAAGTGCAGTCAAAATTATTCGCCCTATGATTCGAGCCTATGCTATTATTATTATTAATTTTTTAATATTTCCCAAATGATGTTTAACAGATTCAGGATTTTTTCACAGTATTTCCTATAATATTTTTTCTTCTAGAGAAAGTCTTATTTGTTGTATTTCAGCTACAATAAAAGCAGGTGTAGATTTTTTTTTTTAAAGGTCAATATTATTAGCCCTCTTAAGCAATATTTGCTTTTGATTGTCTACAGAACAAACTACTGTTATACAATGACTTGCCTATTTACCCTAACTTTACCCTAATTAACCTAGTTAAGCCTTTAAATGTCAATTTAAGCTGAATACTAATATCTTGAAAATATAGTTAAACGGTGCTTCTCAACCACCAAGCTGTGGTACCGGTCCGCAGATCAATTGGTACCAGTCCGCACTAGAAGTCATTAATTATTTCCGTTTTATTTATTATCTGAGTCTGAACGCTCTTTTATTGTGAAAATTATTTTACTTTGAAAAATGACCAGGCGACACAGTGGCGCAGTAGGTAGTGCTGTCGCCTCAAAGCAAGAAGATCTCTGGTTCGAGCCTCGGCTGGGTCAGTTGGCGTTTCTATGTGGAGTTTGCATGTTTTCCCTGCATTCGCGTGGGTTTCCTCCGGGTGTTCCGGTTTCCCTCACAGTCCAAAGACATGCGGTACATTTTATGCATTTGGCAGCATCTGATTTTAGAGCTATTTCTTTTTGCTTTCTCTGAGCTTTTCGGACCGCCTTTCCTTTTTTAGCGGTCCATCTCTGATAATTAGCTTATGTTGCACTTACTGCTTGTTTGACATTCTTGTCAGATTTTGATTACGTCCGCATAACCTCTGATTAAGTCGGATTGGATCGGCCCATCTCCAAACCAGCCGTCTGTTGCCGATTGGGCCAAATGCTTAACATTTATTATTTTTATTACTATTATCATCATCATCATCATCATCATCATCATCATCATAACATTCATATATTGAAAGAGATAAAAGCTGCCTGCATGTAAAAACAATACATATAAAAACAATAATAATAAAAAAATGACCGGCCCACATTTTAAAAATGGTCCGGCCCTTCTGCCAGATTTCCCAGATGGCCAATGCGCCCCTGTCTGAAACTCACCCCTTTCAGGCTTTGATCCTAATTGTGGCGTTTTGGTGACTGTCGCTTTAAATTCAAATGAGATTGTGCTCTTTTTCAAAAGAGGGTGGAGCTACAAATGCCTGTGTGTCAGCATAGTGGAAAACTCAAAAACAAGACTACCGTCCTATGGTAATGCCAGAGAGATGGTCACTAGTGGGCGGGGCTTTCCCCCTCTGATGACACGTACAAAGGGAGAATGTCAATCAAAGTGTTTCTGCAGACTGTTTTCATCAAGTCTGATTATAAACAGTAGAATTAATTCATTTTTACCATTAGAGCTGGTTATATCCACACACTGCTGCCACACAGCTGTAATGAAAGTTATAATAGGTGTATAATAGTTGCATAATAGGTCCCCTTTAGTACTCCAGTATTTGCTGTATTGTGTTGTTCATCATCAGGCCTTCGCTGATGTTGAATAAGGGGTCCGCAGGTGTCTGTGTCTCTTTTCTTTGTGCCATGTTGCGTCGTGTCATGCATGAAAGCTCATCTAATCAGAGCGGCTGCATGTTCACTGCTGACCTGTTAAACATCTCTCTTTCTCTCTCTCTGTCTGTCTGTTTGTTTGTTTGCTGTGTGCTGCATGACAATGTGAACAACACACTGCAAATCATCTGCAGAACAACAGCAGACTGATGAATTATTCTCTTTCACACTAACAGCAAGCGCATGGAGAAATGATGCTAAATAGTGGCTTGCATGTACAAAGTTAGACATTGTAGGAATAATTGGAAGATTAAATCTGGATTTACAATTAAATTCAGAAATGTACAATTATTGATCTGATCATATTGGTCTGATCATGTAAAATACAGTTGATTCACAAAAAAATCCCAAATAATGTTTAAAAGAGCAAAGATTTTTTTCACAGTATTTCCTATTTTATTTTTTCTTCTGGTGAAAGTCTTATTTGTTTAATTTCGGTTAGAAAAAAAGCAGTCTTTTGACCATTTTAAGGTCAATATTATTAGCCCCCTTTAAGCAATATTCATTTCCGATTGTCTACAGAATAAACCACTAATATGCTATGACTTGCTTAATTACCCTAGTTAAGCCTTTAAAGGGCACCTATGGTAAAAAATCTACTTTTCAAGCTGTTTGGACAGACATATGTGCAAGTATGGTGTATAGACCGTCATATTGGGGTGATATAAACACACCCAGTGCTTTTTTTCAATTTAACAACATAAAAAACGGTGGACCAATTGGAGCGGTTTTCAAACCGACCGCAACTTTACGTAGGAGAGCGGTCCCCCCGCCCACCAATATTGATTGACAGGCGCGTCATCATATCCTCAGTTTGTTGATTCACGTCCGCCATTTTCAGCGTGAGTCGAAGCGATATCACTAAAGGAACACGCTAGCTCTATTTTTAGATGCAAGGCTCATTGGGCTCAACACAAGATCAATATTCTCCACAGAATCGCTCTAATCGGAATTATTGGTTGTATCTTTAGGTAGGTTTGCAAACGTGTACTTCTCATTGAGTCTACCTTATACTTCAGCCGTTTGCATTTCTCGCGATCCCAGAAGCTCCCTGTGATCTTAACTAGCATGTGTTTTAGAATTCTAAACATCGGTTTCTATCAGGGTACACTCAAGTCGACGGCTGGGCGCCGCGGACCGCTGCAGAAACCTATGTTTAGAATTCAAAAATGCGTGGCGCGACGATTCGGGACACGTCATGTCTCTGCCGCGCCACATAGAGTGTCTGGTGTGCCGTGTCGCGGCTTCGAGCGGCGCATCCGGTGCCTCAGTCAAAGTTAATTCAGTGTGTGTGGTTATTAGTTTCTGTGTACAAGCTCGGCACTTGAAACTAGCACACAGTTGGCTGTAAAACTGTACAAAGACACAAATGATTTTGTTCTCTCTGCTTGGTCTGTGTCCGAGTCGTACATGTACGACTAAATGCTGTACCTCTCACTCCAGCTCTTCCTGTCAGACTCTGTTGCAAACGCAGAGCGGGTGAGCTCATGGCCCCGCCCCCTTGTTACGGTGGCGGGAAGCTGAAACTAATTTACATGTGAAGCAACACACCCATAAATCAGCGAGCTGTGGACACGCCCCCAACATGACACTTTTTAACCCATTATAATAAACATCTGAATTGTGTTTTGAACTGAACCTAAACTGGCACACTCAGAACAACCAGAATATTATCCCAAACCCTCTTCACTTGCGTGACATCCGCTCCCCCCGCTCTTCACTTTCACCCACCCTCTGCTATTCACTTTCGTCTGCAACACCCCCCACCTGCTGCTAACTTAAGTCCGCGACCTCCCCTCATTCACTTTTGCCCCCCAACCCTCTTCACTTTCACAAATAAGGCACACACACACCTGCGAGTAAATTGCTTACACACTCCTATCTCCATCTCCCTCTGCAGTTGCGGCCGTCCTGCTCTGATTTGCATGTATTTGTGTATCAGCTGTAATGACTCGGCCGGCTCTTGTTTCAGCGGCAGGCCTGCTCAGCTCAGGCCCGGATTCATTTCCAAGGCCAATTTGCAGCCGAGAGATGAAATGACTCTGCCGCTTTCAAGCTTCTTCACCACATAAACACATCGGGTTATGAAGCGGCCGGCTGCAGGTCGTTGCTGGAGGTTTGCTGGATGTTTTTCTGCAGGGAATATTACACTGCCACTGCTTCAGCCGCCCTTATGCCCTGATTAAACAGATTTAGGCCTGGAGTTGTGCTGCTACAGCACTCACAGCCGCTTGCCTTTTATTCCTCGCTTCTTTACACTTATAAGAATTCACTTCCTGTTGCATTTGAGATGCTCATCATCACACACACAGACAGACACACACCAACACACTCTTTAATGCTTCAGTGAACAAAAACACATTCACTGTAGTTGTTGTAGGAGTAGTTATTGTTATTATTGTTCATTATTATTCATTCATTCATTTTCCTTCAGCTTAGTCCCTTATTCATCAGGGGTCGCCACAGCAGAATGAACCACTAACTATTCCAGCATATGTTTTACACAGCTGATGCCCTTCCAGCTGCAACCCAGTACTAGGAAACACCCATACATACTCATTCACATACACTCTCATACACAACGGCCAATTTTAGTCTGTGGTGGAAGCGGGAGCACCCGGAGGAAACCCACGCCAACACAGAGAGAGCATGCAAACCACATAAATGCCAACTGGTTCAGCCAGGACTCGAATCAGGGACCTTCTTGCTGTGAGGCGACAGTGTTAACCACTGAGCCACTTTGCTGCCCAAAATAATAATATATAATTCCAAAAACTAAATAAGCAAACTACATGTAATAATGATAATAACCTGTAGTTGACCTGTGCAGTGAAGCCTTGTACCGCCACTGAATAAAAAAATAACACGCCACCATTTTTCCCAGAAAACTAATTTCTAAAGGAGCCGTTAACTTCAAATTTTCACCAGATGTTGGTAACAACCAAAGAAATCCATATATGCTAACGAAACAATATTAATTAGTTAAAAAACTATTGAACACATGAAGAAAGGGAGATGTAGAAAGGCAGTGAAAGCCCAGACAGCAGCTGAAATCTCTCAGTAGTTCTTCAGCAACCCTCTGCCCTTCCTCAGTGTAAATTAATACTAGCTGCTTCAGTCCAACATCTACATTATCAGGATGATGAAGATAACACCAGGTTGGACATTTCAGCAATACAATCTAGGCATAAAGTCTAAAGCACATGGCATTAAGGGTGTGTCCGAATACACTTTCGCTATTTTAAAGGACGGAAAAATATGCTCTGTGCCAGGGCGCATGGTCTAACAGGGTTGAGCTTATTCTCTTAATAAGTTATGGGTGTGTTTTGAGAATAAACCTCAATCTCCTATTCCTTTTAAGAGTCAGTTGCGCCATTTTGCATTTGCTATTCACATGGTGGACTTTGTTAGTGGAAAAACTGAACACTTCACTTGCTAAAAACAGTTAAACAGAGCATCTGCAGCTCGAGGATAAAGAATGACCCTCCTCCATTCAGCCTCTTTACTTTCACTTTCTCTGTGTTGTGGAGTAAAGAAACGGTGTTGTACACTCGACTGAAGACATCCATTAGCCTACATAATTAATTTAGTTTGTTAAGCGCAAAGATTTGTTTCAAAACTATTTCTAAATTCAGTTCTAATTTCCAGCAAATTAATAAATGAACAATAACGAAGTGTGGTCAAACAACTTCGTTATTATAGAGTTATATCCAAACACACGTCCTGTTCTTATGCCCCATATGATCCAAAACCCGACAGATGGACAAATCTAAGCTTGTTTTTAATAAAACAAATATAAATATGCAGAAAATAAATAATACTGCTAATAATAATAACATTATACAAAAGCAAGTTGTCATGAATAAACTGAAAAAGCCCCCCCCCCCCCGAGATGAAGAAGGCATGAAGGCAGTGGTTTTTATATTTATGTAGAAAATAATAATTTTTGTAATATTTTAATCCTTTAATTCTCTTCATTTGTAATTTGTAATTTCTAATTGTATTTCTGTACATTCTGCATATTTTAAGCAATGTGTACGCTAGGTGCACAACTAGCGCACTTTGCTCTGGGCTTTAGACCTGCTTTCAGCTGGTCTATTGCGCAGTCTATTGCAGTTCCTCAAAGCAGCAACACGCCAACAATGCACCTTAACACACTTCTTTTCTAGACCGGAACACCCATGAGTCCACAAAGTGGCGCAAATGGATTTGCTATTACAACAATGTGCTGCAAAAGGGGAAAATTAGGGTTGTGCTGGTCTGATAATAGCAACACGTCGCAGCAAACATGTCTTGCGCCTTATTGCGTCAGGTGTATGATTGGGCTCAATGATCCGAAACACAGCCAAGAATTCTCTCAAATGCTTTCAGAGAAAGAAAATCAAGCTGTAGAATGGCCCAGCCAATCACCTGATCCGAATCCAAAGGAAAAAGCAAATTATAGATCAGATTTGATAGACGAGACCCACAGAACCATCAAGATTTTGAGACTCTCTTGAAGTCTGTTAGAAACTCACACCTGAGCAATGCATGTGACTTTATTCTCCATATGAGAGGCGTCTTTAAGCTGCCATCATTTAAAAAAGCCTTTTATATAAAGTATTAAACACATTTGAGTAGTTCAGTACTTTCTCCTTCTGTAATTCCTATGTTATTACACAGAAATCATTCTTCAGATTATTTTTTTTGCCTTGTTTTATTTGTTTGTTTGTTTTGTTTGGGTTTTTACCAAAATCTGGTTCATTTCCATCTCAACAGCTTCTTAAAAAATATTAATCTCAGGGAAAAAGATGACAGTGTGTTCAGAAGTTTTCCCTCCTCACCGTATATCACACCATCTTTACTGAACATCCAGAGCTCCTTGTTTTTCATACTGGAGCTCATTTACTCATTCACTACTGGACACACGCAGCTCACGAGCAGCACGACAGTACAAACAGACCTGCAGCTACTGTCCGGCCGCCTTTATTTATTCTCTCCCTAACTCAGCCCATCAATTAACATCAGAGGAATTCAGCGGATCAGCAAGTATCGCTGCAGTCCAGGCTTGTTAAGTCCGACTCAGTGGGGAACCGATCCATAAGACTTGGGAAATGCTGCGAGCCATCAGGACACACACACACACATACAGGATGCTCCTCTTTCTGTCCTCCTCCTCTTCTGTCACATGCTGAATCCCCCCTTCAGCAGAAACCGGAGTTTGTTAATTGAGCTGGGAGAAGCTGCGGGGGGAAACGCTCCTCTGCTGTTATTCCACGTCACTTCATCTTGGTTCTGCCATTAGTGATAGTGAGCAAGTCCACGCGCACGTCAAGCTCACCATGAAGAAGTCAAGTGTTCACCAAATTAGCGAAAGCCTTTCTAGGTGTTTCTACTATAAAATACTCAGAAATGTCTCTGTCAGTGTTTTCAAACTGTTATATTTGATTTCTCAAAGTCACACTAGTGCCAATTTCACATCTATAGAGAGACAACTCTTACTTCATCAAGTCAGATGTTTTTTATATCTACTCAACTCTTGATTGGTCAGATGTCTCTGCTCTGATTGGTCAGATATATCTACTTTCTGCTTTTTTTATATCTGCTCTACTCTGATTGGTCGAATGTCTCTGCTCTGCTCTGATTTCTTAGATGTCTCTGCTCTGATTGGTCAGATATATCTACTTTCTGCTTTTTTTATATCTACTCTACTCTGATTGGTCAGATGTCTCTGCTCTGCTCTGATTTCTCAGATGTCTCTGCTCTGATTGGTCAGATTTATCTACTTTCTGCTTTTTTTATATCTGCTCAACTCTGATTGGTCAGATGTCTCTGCTCTGATTGGTCAGATATATCTACTTTCTGCTTTTTTATATCTGCTCAACTCTGATTGGTCAGATGTCTCTGCTCTGATTGGTCAGATATATCTACTTTCTGCTTTTTTATATCTGCTCAACTCTGATTGGTCAGATGTCTCTGCTCTGATTGGTCAGATATATCTACTTTCTGCTTTTTTTTTATATCTACTCAACTCTGATTGGTCAGATGTCTCTGCTCTGCTCTGATTTCTCAGATGTCTCTGCTCTGATTGGTCAGATATATCTACTTTCTGCTTTTTTTATATCTGCTCTACTCTGATTGGTCGAATGTCTCTGCTCTGCTCTGATTTCTCAGATGTCTCTTCTCTGATTGGTCAGATATATCTACTTTCTGCTTTTTTTTATATCTGCTCTACTCTGATTGGTCGAATGTCTCTGCTCTGCTCTGATTTCTTAGATGTCTCTGCTCTGATTGGTCAGATATATCTACTTTCTGCTTTTTTTATATCAACTCTACTCTGATTGGTTACATATCTCTACACTGCTCTGATTGGTCAAGTGGCTTGACTCTGCTCTGATTTGTGGGATATATCTGCTCTGATTGGTCAGATGTCTCTAGTCTTCTCTGATTAGTCAGATGTCTCTACACTGGTCTGATTGGTCAAGTGGATATATATCAGATGTCTCTATTTTGCTCTAATTTCTCTGATGTCACCACTCTTCTCTTATTGGTCAGATGTCTCTGCTCTGATGTGATTGGTCAGATATATCTACTCTTTTTTTATATATATATAGTCTGATTGGTTACTTGTCTCTACTTTTCTCTCACTCAGATGTTGCTACTTTTATTGGTCAGATATATCCACTCTACTCTGTTTGATTACATGTCTCTACTTTGCTCTGATTTCTCTGATGTCACTACTCTTCTCTGATTGGCCAGAGGTCTCTGCTCTGATTGGCCAGAGGTCTCTGCTCTGATTGGTCAGATGTCTCTACACTGCTCTAATTGGTCAGATATATCTACTCCGTTTATTTTTATTTTTTTTAAATATTCACTCTTCTCTGATTGGTTAGACGTCTCTGCTCTGATTAGTCAGATATATATACTCTACTCTGATTGGTCAGATATATCTACCCTACTCTGGTTGGTTAGATGTCTCTACTTTGCTCTGATTTCTCAGATGTCGCTACTCTTCTCTGATTGGTCAGATGCATCGACTCTGCTCTGATTGGTCATATCTACACTACTCTGATTGGTCAGATATATCTACTCTGATTGGTCAGATGTCGTTACTCTGCTCTGATTAGTCAGATATGTCCACTCTATTCTGATTGGTTAGATATCTCTGTTTTGCTCTGATTTCTCATATGTCGCTACTCCTCTCTGATTGGTCAGATGTATCTACTCTGCTCTGATTGATTAAGTGGCTCAACTCTGCTCGGATTGGTCAGATGTCTCTACTTTGCTCTGATTGGTCATATCTACTCTACTCGATTGGTCAGATATATCTACTTTGCTCTGATTGGTTAGATGTCTTTACTTTGCTCTGATTAGTCAAATCTACTCTACTCTGATTGGTCAGATATATCTACTCTGCTCTGATTGGTTAGATGTCTCTACTTTGCTCTGATTTCTCAGTTGATGTTACTCTTCTTTGATTGGTCAGATGTCTCTACACTGCTCTGATTGGTCAGTTGGCTAGATTCTGCTTTGATTGGTCAGTTGGCTAGACTGCTTTGATTAGTCAGATGTCTCTGCTCTGATTGGTCAGATATATCTACTCTGCTCTGATTGGTTAGATGTCTCTACTTTGCTCTGATTTATCATATGTCGCTTTTCCTCTCTTATTGGTCAGATATATCAACTTAGATTGGTTACATGTCTCTACTTTGTTCTGATTGGTCAGTTACACGCAGTTCTTTCTTTGTTTTCTGCTATACATTTTTATCTTTGTATGTAGATATATCTGCTCTACTCTGATTGGTTAGATGTCTCTACTCTGGTCTGATTGGTCAAGTGGCTCGACTCTGCTCTGATTGGTCGGATATATCTACTTTGATTGGTCAGATGTCTCTAGTCTTCTCTGATTAGTCAGATGTCTCTACACTGCTCTGATTGGTCAGTTGGCTAGACTCTGCTTTGATTTGTCAGATATAGCTATTCTGATCGGTTAGATGTCTCTACTTGACCCTGATTTCTCAGATGTCGCTACTCTTCTCTGATTGGTCAGATGTCTCTGCTCTTCTCCGATTAGTCAGATGTCTCTACACTGCTCTGATTAGTCAGTTGGTAAGACTCTGCTTTGATTGGTCAGATGTCTATACTCTTCTCTGATTGGTCAGATATATGCAGTTCTTTCTTTGTTGTCTACTATATATTTTAATCTTTACATTCTCAAACAACTATATTACTCTTTAAATAAAAGACAATATTTTACAAAGCTTACTATTCCCCAATCCAGATTACACATCACCAGTTACCACCCAGCACTGAAAATAATGTCGAATGGAGCGAGTCCTTCAGACAAGGCAGCCGGTGCTTTGCATGTTGTTATATTGCAATTAAACGCAGTGGAAAAGGCAGATTAATATGATCTGAGTGTAATAAGACGGTTTATGGCACTCAGCAGCCCTAGAGGCCAATAGTAAAAGTCATGGCAAGCTGTCGAAGGCAAGACTAGAGGCCTGTTTAACAGAGTGAGCTTGAATGTGACTGATTTCAGATGAGCAGTCAGGCAGATCAGACACTTCTGCTGGATTCTTCACATCAGGCCGATTGCAGACGGGATTATAAGGCACTATTACATCACTATGTTGATTTCCAGTATATTTAGAGGCAATCGAGGTCTGAACAGTGGTTATTTTTCACCACTGACCCAGATACAGTAGATGAACCAGCTCAATGTTCAATGCGTTTAGATTTAAAACACAGACATTCAGATCTACTTATTTCTGTATCACATTGATACAGTGATGTCTTTTATTGCTGTTTTATCATACATTAGTTATAAATAAATTGTGAAAAAGAAATGCACTGTAGCCTATTTAAAAATATATGGAAATAAAGGATCTACTCAAGAATATATATTTAAAAATATTCCATTTTGATTAAATAATAGCATACTTAATTGCATGTTATCTACAATTAATTAAAATGGTAATGTAGTTGAAATTGAATCTCATATTCGCCTTAAGTATGACTTAGTTGTAGTTTCATGATCTTATTGTCTTTGAAAGTTAATGTGTACTGCTGAATGCATTTGTGACAAGCGTATTGTATTGACCTCTGATATCAACAAGGCATTTGAGCCCACAGAACTGCCGCTCACTGGATATTTTCTCTTTGTCAGACCATTCTCTGTAACCCCTAGAGATGGTTGTGCGTGAAAATCCCAGTAGATCAGCAGTTTCTGAAATACTCAGACCAGCCCGTCTGGCACCAACAACCATGCCACGTTCAAAGTCACTTAAATCACATTTCTTCCTCATTCTGATGCTCGGTTGATCGGCAGCAGATCGTCTTGACCATGTCTACGTGACTAAATGCATTGAGTTGCTGCCGTGTGATTGGCTAAATTTAAAATTTGCATCATCGAGCAGTTGGACTGGTGTGGAAAACACAACACAACACAACACACAACAATACAACACAACACAAAACAACATAAAACAATACAACACACAACAATACAACACAACACAAAACAATACAACACAACACAAAACAATACAACACAACACAACACACAACAATACAACACAACACAACACAAAACAACACAACACAAAACAACACAACACAACACAACACAACACACAACAATACAATACAACACAACACAAAACAACACAAAACAATACAACACAACACAACACAAAACAATACAATACAACACAACACAACACAACACACAACAATACAACACAACACAAAACAACATAAAACAATACAACACAACACAACACAACACACAACAATACAACACAACACAAAACAACACAACACAAAACAATACAACACAACACAAAACAATACAACACCATACAACACAACACAACACAATACAAAACAATACAACACAACACAACACAACACAAAACAATACAACACCATACAACACCATACAACACAACACAACACAACACAAACAATACAACACAAAACAATACAACACCATTCAAAACAACACAACACAAACAATACAACACAACACAAAACAATACAACACCACACAACACAACACAACACAATACAATACAACACAACACAACACAACACAAAACAATACAACACCATACAACACCATTCAAAACAACACAACACAACACAATACAACACAACACAACACAAAACAATACAACACCATACAACACCATTCAAAACAACACAACACAACACAACACAATACAACACAACACAACACAACACAACACAATACAACACAACACAACACAACACAACACAAAACAATACAACACCATACAACACCATTCAACACAACACAACACAACACAAGACAAGACAAGACAATACAACACCATTCAAAACAACACAACACAACACAACACAACACAAACAATACAACACAAAACAATACAACACCACACAACACAACACAACACAACACAATACAACACAACACAACACAACACAACACAAAACAATACAACACCATAAAACACCATACAACACAACACAACACAAACAATACAACACAAAACAATACAACACCATACAACACCATTCAACACAACACAACACAACACAAGACAAGACAAGACAATACAACTTAACCCTGTTGAAATAACAAGAACCAATACACTGTGGACATCACAGGGAAACTATTAAGTCTAAACATGGAACAGGTGATCAAACAAAGAATCGCCATGGCAACAAGTTAGCTAGTTATGGAAACCATTTGGAAACTAAGCAAACAGGAAGTAAATAGAGCCAAGAAACACAGAAACCAAAGGAAATTTCAAATCCATATTATAAAATTCCTCAAAAGGAAACCTGAGTGATATAGTTAACGCATCCATCAAAATAAGGCATCCATCAAAATAACGCATCCCCCCCCCCCCCCCCACACACACACATGTGATTTAAAAGTGTACCGTAGAGTAAAATTTTTATTGTAACATTATTACAAATAGAGCGCATTGAAGAAGCAAATGAGAGGAAGCGTGCTAAGTACCAGGAATTAGTGGAGGAGTGCAGGGAGAGAGGCTGGAGAACTTTCTATGAGCCCATACAAATAGGATGTAGAGGCTTTGCAGGGCGTTCACTTTGCAAAGTCCTCAGTCAATTGGGCATTACAGGGGTGGAAAAGAAAAGGGTCATTCGATCTGCAAGTGAAGCCGCAGAGAAGGCCACAAGGTGTAGATTAAGAGGGCAGATCCGTGGACTGCTACTGGGACATGATCAACCCCGGCTGGGTCACCTGGGTGAGAGTGTATGATGTTGAGAGACCCGAAACACCCAATGATCCCAGGATACATCACTGATGATGTGTTCCAAATGCATCCATGAGATGTTTCTTGCACAAATTGCAGTTTTTAAACAAAACAAAACAAAAACTCTTGATAAAATAGTAAGAACCAACCAACCTAATCTGGTTTTAGCTGGTCGACCAGCCTGGTTTTAAAGGGTTTTTTCAACCTGATGAAGACCATGTAGGTCAAAACGTTGTTATATTTTTTTGAAAGCTAAACTGGCAGTGTGGCGATTGTCTTTTTCTTGTGTTTGTTTTGAGCGAGCACCTGCCTTTGAGAATCTCAGATGTGCGCACATTTCTGGTTTTTGACTGCTTTAGAGGGACTTTGGCCATTTCCATGCTGAGAGATGACCAGCCAAAACCAACTATGTCCATCTAAAACCAGGCTGGTCAAGCTGGTTTTAGATGGTTTTAGCTGGTCATTTTCCAGCCTGACCAGCTGAAACCAGGCTGGAAATGTCTGAAACCAGCCTGGAAATGGCCAAAACCCCTCTAAAACCAGGCTGGTCAACCAGCTAAAACCAGCCAACCAGCCTAGGCTGGTTTAAGCTGTTTTTTTTTCAGCAGGGAATAAAGCCTGACTGATCCATCAAAATGCATCTATCAAAAATAAGTGGATTTATTCTAAACACACACACACACACACACACACACACACACACACACACACACACACACACACACACAAGTTTGTTTTTGTGAAAAGTTAGTACATTACATAGGTTTCCATTCATTTTATACGGTCCAAACCGTATATTGTATTGCCCTCACCCCACCCTACCCCTAAACCCAACCATCACAGGAGACTGTGTGCAGCTTTACTCTCTCTTTAAACTCATCTTGTGGGATTTATAAGCTTTTTGAGAAATGAGGACGTCCTCATATTTTACCTCCTTGTCATTCTACAGATTTGTGTCCTGATATGTCACAAATACACGTACACACACACACACACATGATTAAAAGTGTACCATAGAGTAAAACTATTATCGTAACATTATTATAAAGTGCACACTTTTCGAGGTGTGCTTAGAAACACAGTAATGAAAGAGTCGCTCTTTAAGTGGTGTTTTGTTTAATATTGAAACATCTGCGTGTTTTCGCCATGGTGTTTCCCATCCTCTAACCGAAGCTCATCACGAGTATGTAAATTGCGAATTACTCTGAACAGCAGCACATTCAGAGAGGCAGTTTTAAGTGAAAATCTCCCGAATGTTGCTGCCATTCTGTCTTTATGGAAGCCGTTAATGCCGCGAAGCCTGAACAAATGCTTCGCCTTGCAGGAATCGTATTTGCTAGCGAGGGCATTTGTTATTGAAATGGGTGGCGCGCTGCTATTTCGCACATATGGGTATGAATAATATCCCCAAATCCGGCACGTTTATTTATGGCGTGTCTGTCTCCGGTGTTTTATTTCTCCGGGAATACTCTGTGAGTCCTGACATCCCTGTGTTTATTTCCTGACTCTTTATTGCTTTGCTGTGGCGGAACAATTTTCCTCACGAGTCCGTCAGAACAATATCAATGAATATTTAGGCTTAAGTGTACGATTTACACATTTGAGCTGGATATATAATGAGCATCCATTTGGATTGCACCTATTGTAGGCAGAAACAGCATTTATTGTGAAATAAAATATGTTAAATATGAATATAAAGCATGAAAAAAACTTTTTAAATGTGTTGGAATACGTGTTTATCTTGAAAAACAATAAAAATAACGAGGAACACATTAAATAATGTTTATTATATTGTCTGCAGTGAATTACAAGTCAAAGTAATTTCAGAAATCAATCAGAAATCACTACTTTCTTCTTTTATTTACATTTTCCATACTGTCCTAATATTTCCTGATTTAGGGTTGTACATTAATTATGGTATTTATTCATCTTCATCAAAGTTAATTAAAGTTATTTAACTTAAATAACGTTAGTTCATGTTAACTCACAGTTCATTAACAGCCACAACTTTGGATTTTAATAATGCATTAGTTAAAGGGCACCTATGGTGAAAAACCTACTTTTCAAGCTGTTTGGACAGAAATGTGTGTAAGTATGGTGTATAAACTGTCATATTGGTGTAATATAAACACACTCAGTCCTTTTTTTTCAAATTTAGCAACATAAAAAACGGTGGACCAATTGGAGCGGTTTTCAGATCGACCGCAACTTTACGTAGGAGAGCGGTCCCCCCGCCCACCAATATTGATTGACAGCTGCGCGCATTAACATGTCCGGTAGTCATGTGTATAATCATATCAGCAAGAGAGGACGAGCGCAAAGCAACCGGGAATAAAAGATCTGTTCAGTTCGCTAGGATCATCAATCATCATCAAATGTGATCAAGAGGGAGTTTTACAAGTTTAACATGTTTTAAAACGAAGCATGTGTGTAATGAATTACAGCGATTTACTTTAGCTTTACTTCATCAGCACAGCCGCGTGTCAGAACAATTAGAAAAGAAGACGCTTCAATCCCGGTTTGTGGACGTTAAATCAGGTTTATTTTGTACATTAGTATAAGAGATGCTGAGCTATGTGTGTGTGCGTATGTCTGCGCTACATTTGTGTGTGTGTGTGTGTATGTGTCTGCGCTAAGTGTGTGTGTGTGTGTGTGTCTGCGTGCCTGAGCTATGTATGTGTGCGTATGTCTGCGCTACGTTTGTGTGTGTGTATGTATGTGTGTGCGCTATGTGTTTGTGTCCTCGCTGTGTGTGTGCGTGAACTTCGTAATGACATTGTGTGTGACTCGTTGCAAATCCACAAAAAAATGCATCAAATACTGATTGTAAAGTTCTTACTGTAGTGTTTCTCACACACGTTACGTGAGATCTGCTTCCTGAGGCAGCCGAGGGCGGCGATTGCTGACAGGCACGTGGGAACGGTGGGCGGGGAGGACTAGCCTTAAAGGGCCAGTACAAAAAAAACAGCAACAGCTTTTTTCCAGCTATAATATAGACACTTCAAACAGCTCTAATAAATAATCTGATGGGTGTTTTGAGCTGAAACTTTACAGACACATTCTGGGGACACAAAAGACTTATATTAAATATGAAAAAAGGGGTAACCTATGTGCCCTTTAATGTTGAACTGTTACCAATGTTTTTTACAGAGTGTAAAAATGAAATTTTAGTGCACGTCTTCTGTACATCATGATCAAAAAAGTCACCTTCATGTGTGTGTGTGTGTGTTTGTGTGCATATACTGATAAGATGGAAACGGGTATAATCTCAATCTCAAACGCTGATCCCGTAGCGCCACATTAGCTAATGAAGAAGAGCTGCTGTTAAAACGCTGCACTGGCACTTTTTAAAGGGAACGTCCTGTACGTACCTGCCCGAGGACACCGGCGCTCTGTAAAGCGTAACAGACAAAGGGAAAGAGACAGGATCTGCTCACCTTTCCCTGGGCTCAATGTGATGGCTGGCAGAGTCACCCGAGCGGCCCATCGGAAATCAATAAACGCACTCTTTAATTGTGTAAGAGAAGCCATTCACTGTTTACGGCAGCGCATCATCTGCTAGAACAACCTGACTTTGGTTCCACCACTCCTGATTGCTGATCATTGGACAGATTATGAAAACGAAGCTTTCCGTCGGTATTTTCAGACTTTATTTAAAATGCATAGAGGCGCAGTGGGTCATTGTAGGTGTTTGGATAAGAGTAAAGTGACAATGGCGTTTACAGCTTATTAAGGTTAAGGTTAGGGTTGGGGTTAGGTGCTTTTATTAGTTCGGTTTGATAGGGCAGGCTTCACTATTACTGAAGTTGGTACGCTTGTGAAAATTAAGTGTGCTTTATTGTTCTGAATGCGCAGTTGTAGTGCAGTTGCCAGAAACATTCATAATAAGTTAGGGCTGGACGAAATGGCGAAAATCTATATCACGATATATTTCCTAATTTCGGTCGATACGTTATAATTCCGATATCGATATGGACAATATTAAAAAGCCGCAAAAAAACAAGAACGCACACAATGCCCTGCTGAAAAATCCAGCTTAAACCAGCCTAGGCTGGTTGGCTGGTTTTAGCTGGTCGACCAGCCTGGTTTTAGAGGGGTTTTGGCTATATCCAGGCTGGTTTCCAGCCATTTCCAGCCTGGTCAGCTAAAACCAGCTTGACCAACCAAGCCAGCTAAATCCAGCCAAAACCAGCTATGTCCAGCTTAAACCAGACTGGTCATGCTGGTTTTAGCTGGATTTAGCTGGTCATTTTCCAGCCTGACCAGCTAAGACCAGGCTGGAAATGGCTGAAAACCAGCCTGGAAATGGCCAAAACCCCTTTAAAACCAGGCTGGTCAAGCAGCTAAAACCAGCCAACCAGTCTAGGCTGGTTTAAGCTGGATTTTTCAGCAGGGTGGATGTCTGGACCCACAAATGTCTGCAAACTGAATTTGTGTTTAGAGTCTATAATAGTGTAATAAAGAGAGCATGGTCCCTTTAAGCCTATTCACGTGTTTATTCTGTTTCCATTGGCTGTTAGTCATGTCAATCATAGAGTATGCGCTGAGTTACGTGTGTAGAGGAAGTTGAATTATTAGAGAGGTCACACGGTCGGAAAGGCTGCCGTTCTGTGCCGGAGCAAGAGCACCAAACAGCAGGGAACCGTCACGTGGATGCTGTGTTTGTCACTTGTCACCTGTACTGTGTGAGTAGACTGGTTATCTACGTGTTCGAGACGTTCAGTAAATATTACTCGGAAAAGACGATATTCTTGTCGTGGCTCATTCCTCCCACGCATCCACATAAGCCAAAGCAAAACAAACAAACAAAAAAAGAGAGAACACACGACAATACCTCCAGGCTCTATTTTTGGTACTGTTTTTACTTTAAAAAAAAGTTCACTTTTTATTTGTGTTTAGCCTTTACAAACAAGAAATGTAAAATAAACTATCAAATAAATAAAAATCTCAGACTTATTTATTTATATATAAATATATATATATATATTAGGGCTGTCAAAATTAGCGCGTTAACGCACGTGATTAATTTAAATATTTAACAAGAGTTAGTTGCTGCTTCAAGGTCCTCGTTGTTGTCTGAGGATGCGCTGCAGTCGTCATGGTAACTCGACTCTCTCAACTGCCACTCAGAATTCAGAAGATGCAGCTAATCTGTACAGTGCAAACTCACTATAATTGTATTTGAGTAATGCAAATACAGTGTATATACACGTAGAAATAAATAAACTAAAGTGAAACATTCAAATAATTTACTTTGTGACCTAAATTATATGTGGGATGGTCACATGTAATTATTAAGATGTTTTATATAGTAAAGAAGGTCGCTGGTTTGAGCCTTGGCTTGGTCAGTTTCTGTGTGGAGTTTGCATGTTCTCCCTGTGTTCGCGTTGGTTTCCTCCAGGTGCTTCGGTTTCCCCCACAGTCCAAACACATGTGGTACAGGTGAATTGGGTTGGCTAAATTGCCCATAGTGTATGAGTGTGAGTGAGTGCGTTTGGATGTTTCCCAGAGATGGGTTGTGGGTGAAAGGGCATCCGCTGCGTAAAACATGTGCTGGATAAGTTGGCGGTTCATTCCGCTGTGGCGACCCTGGATTAATAAAGGGACTAAGCTGAAAAGAAAATGAATGAATGAGTGAATATTATTAGTATTAACATTTATCAAATAGTTCAATATAGGTATTGTGTTGGATTAGGGATGTAGAAAAAGATCATGCACAATGTAAGTACTAATAAACAGATAATATCTTTATAATAAGCATCTAATCAGCCAGTAGTAAATAATGAGAATTATTACTTAAATTAAAGTGTTAAAGATAATTAATTCTGACATTTAATTTGATTTGAGGTCGCCTCACAGCAAGGTTGCTGGTTTGAGTACTGGCTGGGTCAGTTGGCATTTCTGTGTGGAGTTTGCATGTTCTCCCCATGTTGGCGTGGGTTTCTTCCGAGTGCTCCGGTTTCCCTAACAGTCTAAACACATGCGCTGTAGGTGAATTGAATAAACTAAATTGGCTTTGGTGTATGTGTGTGAATGAGTGTGTATGGATGCTTCCCAGTATTGGGTTGCAGCTGGAAGAGCATCCGCTTTGTAAAACATATGCAGATAAGTTGGCGGTTCATTCCGATATGGTGACCCCTGATGAATAAAGGCACTAAGCCGAAAAGAAAATGAATGAATGAATCAATAGCAGTATAGATCTTCAAAATCGAATTGATCTGAATGTGTCTTATATTCTCGTTCACGCCCTGCTGCTGTTTCTCCTATGCAAAAGGCTATAGCATGCAACTCAGGAATATGAAAGTGAATGTTTTGTTTGCTCGTGCTGTTTTTCCGTGCGTTTGTTACCTTCATCAGCAGTCTCCAGGTGTCACCGTCCTGAATGTGCAACCTCCCTCTCTCTCTCTCTCTCTCTCTCTCTCTCTCTCTCACCACATGCTGCGTCTGTACCTTTTCATGCATTTCTTATTAGCCAATCACCAAGGGAGCCGTTGAGATCCAGAGTGCTGATTGGGTCCCTGGAGCCTCATCAAGAGCATGGTCATTTACATCATTAGAACAAAGTGACGTCGGCCGCCACCACAGCTGCCCTTCATTGTTTGTTTTATTTAGGTAGGACATGTAAAAAACAACAAATGTGGAGCAAAGTGCTTTACTAATCAACCTACGCACAAAATCTAAAATTATATACATTCATGTGTAATCAAAAGAAATTTAATTTGTCATCAGGGTGATTTCTGCCTGTTTACGCTGCAAATGTACGCTGTAAAATAATGCAATGGCTCCAGCAAGCACATCGTTAATTACATGTTTTATAGTTTAGAAATGTGAAGCATCAGATGTTTCCTCCATAAAACAAATGGACATCAGAATAATGCGTTTGCTTTTCAATTTACCTATAGGTATGCCTACCCCCCCCCTTAATAACTTAGTTACTAACTCGGACAAACAAATAAAAGTTGCTAACATTCTTCTTCTTCTTATTGCTATTTATTTATTTATTTATTTATTTATTTATTATAAGTCTTTATTATTTGTATCATTTTTGTTATTATTATTATGTATTATTATTATTTTCTTTATAATAATAATAATTATTATTATTAAATCGTTATATTATTAATTATTTACTTATTATTTTTATTTATTATTATTATTATTATTATTATGTTATTTATAATCTATTTATTATTATTTTGTATTATTATTTATTATTTTAATTATTATTATAATAATGTTATATTATTTATTTATTTATTTTTATTTATTATTCATAATAATAATTATTATTCTTTATTATTATTATCATTATTGTTATTTATTTATTATTATTCCTTATTATTCTTTGTTATTATTATTGTTGTTGCTGTTGTTAATATATTATTATTATTATGTTATATTATGTTATTTATCTTATTTATTATTATTTATTATTTTCTTTTATTATAATAATTATTATCATAATATTGTTATAATATTTATTTATTTAGTTATTATTATTATTATTATTATTATTATTATTATTATCATTATTGTTATTTATTTATTATGTATTATTATATTGTTTTGTTATTTATTATTTATTTATTATAATTTTTTATTATCATTGTTTATTATTTTAATTACTATTATAATATTGTTATATTATTTATTTACTATTATTATTTTTCATAATTATTATTCTTTATTATTAATATTATTATTTATATTAATATTATTATTATCATCATCATTATTTTTGTTTATTTAGTATTATTATTATTATTGTTGTTGTTGTTAATATATTATTTATTATTATAGTTATTATTATTTTGTTATGTTATTTATTTTTATTTATTATTTAATATTATTCTTTATTATTTCAATTATTTTTATAATATTGTTATATTGTTTATTTATTTATTATTATTATTCATAATTATTATTCTATATTATTATTATTATTATTATTATTATCATTATTTATTATTATTATTGTTATTTGATATTATTATTATCATTAGTATTATTATATTGTTTTGTTATTATTTATTTATTTATTTATTATTTATTATTCTTTCTTTATTCTTTATTCTTCTTCTTCTTCTTATTATTATTATTATATTGCTTTATATTATTATTTTGTATTATTATTTCTTATTCAAAACAAATCATTGAAATCCTCACAAAGTGATGCTAATTTCAGGTGTGCTGCACGTTATTGATGGACCCTGGGAGCTTCAAGGACTTCCTCTCATTGTTTTCTCTTTCTGTCTGTCTTTTTCCCACCGAGTCGATTTGAGCGAAAAAGGTGCTTAATTATTTATACCTATCTGTTTCAGCAGGAAAATCATAAGGACACTCACATCCGACAACAGCCTAAATCTAATATTCACCCCGTCGTGTGTCAAGTTTGGATGTTATTCTTGTGGAAATTCCTCCTCTGTCAGCTGGTGTTATAGTCTGGGGACGCGTGCGCACGGCTGAGCTGAATGCTGAACGGATCATCTTTAGTTTCTCTCTCAGCCTTTCTGTCTCAATATTTCTGTCACTGACTCTTCTGTTGCTGCTTTCTTTATGTCTCTCTCTCTCTCTCGTTTACACACACACACACACACACACACACTTGAAAGCTTCACTGAACAAAAAGTCGGGGATCAACATCTTTTTCATTTTACCAGTTGATTTATACTGGAATTTAAAGAGGAATTTACTGAATTATTGATTGATTTTTGATAGATGATTGATTATATACAGTTGAAGTCTGATTTATTAGCTTGCCTGTTTAATTTTTTCATCAATTTCTGTTTAACGGAGAGAAGACTTTTTTTCAACACATTTCTAAACATAATAGTTTTAATAACTCATTTCTAATAACTGAATTATTTTATCTTTGTCATGACTAGATATTTTTCAAGACACTTCTATACAGCTTAAAGTGACATTTAAAGGCTTAACTAGGTTAATTAGGTTAACTAGGCAGGTTAGGGTAAGTTATTGTATAATGATGGTTTGTTCTGTAGAGAGTCGAAAAATATAGAGGCTAATAATAAGGGGCTAATAATTTTGACCTTAATTTTTTTTTTATTGAAAACTGCTTTTATTCTAGCCGAAATAAAACAAATAAGACTTTCTCTAGAAGAAAAAATATTATCAGACATACTGTGAAAATTTCCTTGCTCTGTTAAACATCATTTAGGAAATATTTGAAAGAGAAAAAAATTCAAAAGGGGGCTAATAATTCTGACTTCAACTGTATATATATATATATATATATATATATATATATATATATATATATATATATATATATATATATATATATTTATATTTATTTTTTTATATATATTTATTTATATTTATTTATTTATTTATATTTATTTATATTTATTTATTTATTTATATATATATATTTATTTATATATATATGAGCAATTTCATGCAAATGTCAACCTTGCTATAGAAAAAAAAAAGTTTTCACCAAAATATTGAAACCGTTTTTAGTGTAAGCAAGTACACTGAAAAAAGTGTTGCATGCAAAACTGTTGCAAACAATTTATGCGTTAAATTTAAACAAACAAATAAAATTTAATAATGTTCAACTTAATTTGTTTGTTTAAAGTCAGCCCAAATAAATTGTTTACAACCACTTAACGTACAAAAATTGAGTAAATCCAAGAAATCATCTTTGAATAATTTTTTTCAGTGTATATTACAGTACTTTAGAAATACCAACACAATCTCACGGCAATTCGTAACTTTTTGATTTAGTGGCTAATTCGTACGAATTCGTACGATCTAATTCGTACAATTTAGTACGATTTGCTCATCCGCCAATGACGGTTGGGTTTAGGGGTGGGGTTAGGTGCCACGCCTCCTTTTTAAAATCGTACAATTTCGTACGACTGAACTCGTACGAATTCGTACAAATTAGCCACTAAACTGTCAAAACGTAAAATACTTACGTTTTCTCGTGAGATCAGGCTGGAAATACTCTAAAATGTCTCTGTGGCAATTTTGTGGCAATTTTACATCGGTCACAATCATAACGTAGAGATGTCACATCCATAACAAAGCTTTTCCCTCATAAATGCAAAAGTATTAAATCAAATCAAATCAACCATGTTTGTTCTGTAGTCAGCCAACTCTTCTCCTTTTGATTAGCATTATTTTTTGGGGGGTTGTGCAGTTTAATAAACAGAAACTGTAAACTCAGACTTTTTTGGTCACGTCCATAACGCACATTTATTTTCCTCATTTAAAATACAAAACATATTTACAGATTGATATTTTTCTGATCCCTTAACTCTGTGGAAAATATAAGCAGATGATTCAATATAACGTTAACATATAGTTTTTACTGTAAATGTCACATCCATAAAAACAAGTTTAATCCAAAAATTCACATCTGTATTAGTCAATAAAAGCTTTTCTATTGATTATTGAGAATGGTATTAATAATTGTGGACATGCCACTTTCAATTCAAAGCTGAGAAATATTTTTCTTGTATCTTATTTTCTTTTGGGGCAAGAATGTGTCATTTTCCAGTCCCAAAACAACTTGCTGCTTAAATAAAAGTAACTTTAGGTCAGAATTTGTCAGGTGTTTGATTACTGTCATGCTAACTTAATATATAATTATAAATAAAAATACTTGCACTCATATCAGCATGATACAGATTCACTGTTTCTCATTCTTCAGGAAAGATATGCTAACTTTAATTCCTTATTTCATTCCTGCTTTTCTTGATTCTCTTAAATCCAACTTCTGCTGCGTAAATGTCCCCCTCGCTGTGAAAGGAGAGCGAGTTCCTCCTTATATTAAATATAAAAAATGCCACATGCGAACAAATCAGCCTTGATTAAAGCTACAGCCACAAAACAGCGTGATTTCATCAGCAAACTTAAAAAACAAACACTCTTTTTGTGTTCGCCGTTAAAATTTGATCAATCAAAAAAACAACGCAACATTTTCTGACATTTGGTATTCACCAAGGAGCACTTTTTAATTTTTATGACACAATATAAACTCCCTGCCACTCATTGCTCTCCGGGAATTTACATATAAAGTGTCTGATAAGCATATTTGTGTGTGTGTGTGTGTGTGTGTGTGTGTGTAATTGTGTGTTTGCACATTACAATGCTAAATATAAGAGATGGGGGTCATATGAAGCCAGATCAGCCTCAAAATGAATTAGATGTGTATTTACGAATTGTGTTTCGAATTGGATTTGCGTGTTTATGACCTGTTTTTTGAATTAACGAATTGTATTTGCATATTTACCAATAGTGTAAATTTACCAATAGTGTAATTTGCAAAATGCATTTGTGTATTTATGAATTGTTTTGAATTTACTAATTGGATTTGTGTCTGTTTATGAATTGCGTTTTGAATTTTACGAAATGTGTTTTTCGTATTTAGGAATTGTGTTTTGAATTAAAAAATTGGATTTGTGTGTTTACGAATTGTGTTTTGATTTTACGAATTTGATTTGTGTCTTTGTGAATTGTGTTTTGATTTTACGAATTTGATTTGTGTCTTTGTGAATTGTTTTTTGTGTTTACGAATTGTGTTTTGATTTTACGAATTTGATTTGTGTCTTTTGTGAATTGTGTTTTGATTTTACGAATTTGATTTGTGTCTTTGAATTGTGTTTTGTGTTTACGAATTGTGTTTTGATTTTACGAATTAGATTTGTGTCTTTGTGAATTGTGTTTTGATTTTACGAATTTGATTTGTGTCTTTGTGAATTGTGTTTTGATTTTACGAATTTGATTTGTGTCTTTGAATTGTGTTTTGTGTTTACGAATTGTGTTTTGATTTTACGAATTAGATTTGTGTCTTTGTGAATTGTGTTTTTGAGTTTACGAATTGCGCTTTGTGTATTTATGAATTGTTTTGAATCTACGACAAGAATTTGCGTGTTTACGAACTGTGTTTTGAATTAACGAGTTGTATTTGCGTATTTACCAATAGTGTTTTGAATTTCCAAATTGTATTTGCGTATTTACGAATTGTTTTGAATTTACGAATTGTGTTTTGTATTTATGAATTGTGGTTTGAATTCAACTAATTGGATTTTGTGTATTTACGAATTGTGTTTTGAATTTACGAATTGGATTTGTGCATTTACAAATTGTGTATTGAACTTACGAATTGTATTTTACCAGTTACGAATTGTTTTGTGCATTTATGAACTGTGTTTTAAAATTAACAAATTGGATTTGTGCATTTACAAATTGTGTTTTGAATTTACGAATTGTATTTTAGCAGTTTCGAATTGTGTTTTGAATTCAACTAATTGGATTTTATGTATTTATGAATTGTCTTGAATTTATGAATTGTATTTGTAAATTTACAAATTGTGTTTTGAATTTACGAATTAGATTTGTGCCTAATTATGAATTGCGTTTTAAATTTACAAAATGTGTTATTTGTATTTAGGAATTGTGTTTTGAATTAAAAAATTGGATTTATGTGTTTACGAATTGTGTTTTGATTTTACGAATTTGATTTGTGTCTTTGTGAATTGTGTTTTGAGTTTACGAATTGCGTTTTGTGTATTTATGAATTGTGTTTTGAATCTACGACAAGGATTTGAGTGTTTACGAACTGTGTTTTGAATTTCCAAATTGTATTTGCGTATTTACGAATTGTTTTGAATTTACGAATTGTGTTTTGTATTTATGAATTGTGGTTTGAATTTAAGAATTGGATTTGTGCATTTACAAATTGTGTTTTGAATTCATACGAATTGCATTTGAGCAGTTTCGAATTGTTTTGAATTCAACTAATTGGATTTTGTGCATTTACGAATTGTGTTTTGTATTTATGAATTGTGGTTTGATTTTATAAATTGGATTTGTGCATTTACAAATTTTGTTTTGAATTTACGAATTGTATTTTACCAGTTACGAATTGTGTTTTGTGTATTTATGAACTGTGTTTTAAAATTAACAAATTGGATTTGTGCATTTACAAATAGTGTTTTGAATTTACGAATTGTATTTGAGCAGTTTCGAATTGTGTTTTGAATTCAACTAATTGGATTTTATGTATTTATGAATTGTGTTTTGAATTTACGAACTGGATTTGCGAATTTACGAATTGTGTTTTGAATTAAACAAATTGGATTTGTGCACTTACGAATTGTGTTTTGAATTTTCGAATTGTTTTAAATTACGAATTGCAATTTCATATTTACGAATTGTCTTTTGAATTTAACAAATTGGGTTTTGTGTATTTATGAATTGTGTTTTGAAATCACGAATTGTATTTTGTGTTTTGATTTTCCAAATTGTGTTTTGTGAATTTACGAATTGCGATTTAAAATTACGAATTGTGTTTTGTGTATTTATGAACTGTTTCGAATTTAGGAATTGTGTTTTAAATTAATGAATTAGATTAGCATATTTACGAATTGTGTTTTGAGTTTATGAATTGGAGTTGTGAATTTACGAATTGCGATTTGAAAAAAAAACTAATTGTGTTTTATGTATTTATGAACTGTTTCGAATTTAGGAATTGTGTTTTAAATTAACGAATTAGATTAGCATATTTATGAATTGCGATTTGAAAATACGAATTGTGTTTTTTGTATTTATGAATTGATTTTTAAATTAACATATTGGATTTTTTGTATTTATGAATTGTGTTTTTAATTTAACGAGTTCTGTTTTGTGTATTTATGAATTTTGAAATGTGAATTGTGTATGTATTTTATTTTGTAAATGTATTATTTTTGAGACTGAATTGGCTCCATAGGGGGGCATTGTGTTTTGGATATCTATAAAAAAAGGGAAAGAAAAGGCATCTACGAGCTCTAGGGATTGGGCCGGCAGATCCGTCTCTGCATTGTCAGGAGGATTTACGGCGCAGGTGTGTATCCATCAATCACGCCAGCGTATGCCAAAGACAACTCTGCGTCTCGCTGCCATTTGTAAGGCTGTCCACACAAATTGATCCTTAACAAGACGCCTCTCCTCCTTTCCTAAAGCAATGCTTGCCTTTTAACACATCCATGAGCGCTCGGCTTGTTTACACTAATGTTGAGGGGAAATTAAAGATGACACTTCTGCAAACGGTCGCTTCCAGCAAAAACCCCAAACCAGCGACAGTCCTCTGATGTTAACCAGCTATGATTGTTTTTGCTGTTTTTTTGAGAGCGGCTTTCATTTATAAAAAGTAAACACATGTTTGTTTTTCATAGTTGAGTTGTTTTTCTGTACCGTACATGTGCACGTTTTCAGGAGTTGAAGGGAAATTTACTCAGATATTTACCCAGACTCCAGTGGTTGTAAACGTTATGAATGTCTTTCTTCTGTTAAACTCAAAACAAGATGGTAATAATTATTTTGGGTTAATAATTTTGTCTTCAACCGTACACAAATCTGCTGCCGCGTTCAGCAGCTGTATTGAATCTGCCTATGGAAAGCATATTTAATTTAGCCTTGTCAACATTCTCTGCGCCTCACTAGAAATCTTCCTACTATAGTAGTTTTTAAAAGTAAATACACTGGGGAGACTGGAAAAAAAAAGATCTGCATGGGGAAAAAAGATCAGGTTACTTTGATGATGGAAATTTCCCTTTGTTTCCCCTAACAAAATACAGCTATGGAAAAAAATCATTGTTTGGTTTTATGATTTATAGTTATGTGGTTTATGTGTTTTCACGGCCTTTATTTTTAATATATGAGTGCCGCAAAGGTTGAACATTGGGCTGTAAAATCAATCTGCTGCAACTAATCCCATTGCTGTGTTGTTAATAATAACCCAAAGGGGTTAAAAAAAAAAGATAATTAAAAGGCTGATGATTTTTTTTTTTTGCATTTTGTTTTTTATGTACTATTAAAAACTATTTTTATCTTATAGGTTAAGGATAAAATCTGGTAATTTTAATAGTTTTATAACATATATGAGATTTTTGGTAATCACCAAGCGACATGCACCCCAGTAGCCCCTTTCACACAGTGATACAGGTAAATATTCAGAAAATATCCGGAACGACTTTACCGGTAAATTCAAAAAAGCGCTGTTTCAACACAATCTCATGGCAATTCGTAACTTTTTGATTTAGTGGCTAATTCGTATGAATTCGCATGATATAATTCGTACGATTTAGTACGATTTGCTCATCCCCCAATGACGGTTGGGTTTAGGGGTGGGGTTAGGTGCCACGCCTCCTTTTTAAAATCGTAGAATTTCCTACGACTGAAATCGTACGAATTCGTACAAGCCACTAAACTGACAAAACGTAAAATACTTATGTTTTCTCGTGAGATCAGGCTGCCAAAAACATGTGAATTGGTAAACAAAATTGGCCATAATGTATGAGTGTGTGTATAAATGCGAGAGTGTATGGGTGCTTCCCAGTTCTGGGATACAAGGACATCCGCTGTGTAAAACAAATGCCGGAATAGTTGGTGGTTCATTCGTCTATACGTCACTTAAGCAGCGGGTTTCCTATAGAGATGCGGTGTGTCTCTGGAAGGGGGGGTGGCGCTCATGACGATTGGGTTTAGGGGTGGGGTTAGGTGCCACGCCTCCTTTTTAAAATCGTACAATTTCATACGAATTCGTACGAATTAGCCACTAAACTGACAAAACGTAAAATACTTACGTTTTCTCGTGAGATCAGGCTGGCTGTTCACACAGGTGAGGACTTACGGAATTTTTCCGGAAAAGACCATTCTCACATCCATTCCAAAATACCAGTAAATTCCGACATCATTAAACAGAAATGACCTCTAAACGGCTGCGCTTGTATTTGTAAACATTTGACTACATTACCTTTGTGGATGGATCAGTGCTGTGAACAACTTTGATGAAAGCATGAAGAAAAACTTTCGCATGTCGAGACGTTTATAATACGTGTGTGTGCTGGCGCTCACCAGCTGCTTTACGTACGAATGCGTCGGAGCTTGAAGCTAAACAAACAACGGCTTATCATAAGCATTTTATCAATAATTATTTACACGGTTGGCATTAAGAAGGAACGTAGAAATGTTATCTGACTAACATCTAGCAGCTAAATGTGTCTGGGAAAACATTCACAGGCTTTTATTCTCACAAACCGCGCGAACTTGAGTGTTCTGATTGGCTAAAGTAGACGTCTTACGTCAGCACGTTCTAATCGTGAACGCGCTCTTTCCGGCAATCTTCTGTCTGCGTACACACAGCGCAGCATTCTGGCAAATTACCGGTAATGTTACAACTTCTCTTTCTGGAAAAGAGACAGAACGAATTTACCGGTATTTTCAAAAAGGGCCTGTTCACACATACAGATCTTTCCGGAAAATTGCCGGTAATTTTCCGGAAAGGTCTGTATGTGTGAAAGGGGCTCCTGACCAGCACTTTGAGTCCACTGCTTTAGATCAGGGGTGTCCTGCATAGTTTAGCTCCAACTTCCTTCAACACACCTGCCTGGAAGTTTCTAGTATACAAGAACAAAATCAGTTGTAAACAGTCTTCAATATGAAATGTTATGAATTGGTGTAAGCCTTTAAATGTTGAATAGATGAAGAAACATTTCAAAGGGTTCATTTTAATGCTGTTTGAGAAATTATTTATAACGATTGATTTCTTACTTTTGGCATGATTTTTTCAGAGGTGTTTGAACTTACAGATTGTATCCTGTTGCTTCGAGGAGTTTTAATATGAATTTATTGAATTGATAACTTTACTTCTGAATGAAATTATAATAAATGTCATTACAGATTATTTGTGCTGACGTTCTAGGTTTCTTTTTAAATGCATTTGTCATGTTAACGTGTTGAATTCATGTACCTCTTAATTGTAAGTCAACTGTGTAAACTTTGTTAATTAATACAACAAACTTTATTAAGTTCATTTAACTCATAATTTTAGGTCACCTGTGTAAACTTCTTAGTTATTTGTTACAACAAACTATATTTAGTTGATTTAACTCACAATTTTAAGGCAACCAGGTAACTTTTTCAGGTTTTTGTTACAACAAACAATTTTTAGTTGAGTTGACAAATCTTTTGTTCATATAACTTCGAATTATATTGTATCGACTTCTTCAAGCAATCAAATGGACTAATAGTTGACTATTAAGTTGAGTGTACTTACATTTGCAAGTCAACTTAAACTGCTTGAAGAAGTTGATACAACACAAAATATTCGAAAAATTAGTTGAAGCAACAAAATCACTCAAGTTATTATAACTCATATTGGAGCTGCACAATTAATCGAAAAAAGATCTCGATCTCGATTCGACCCCTAGACCAGGGGTCACCAATCTCGGTCCTGGAGGGCCGATGTCCCTGCAGGGTTTAGCTCCAGCTTGCATCAACACACCTGCCTGGATGTTTCAAGTATACCTAGTAAGACCTTGATTAGCTTGTTCAGGTGTGTTTGATTAGAGTTGGAGCTAAAATCTGCAGGACACCGGCCCTCCAGAAATAGGTTTGGTGACCCCTGCCCTAGACGATCTTAATCCAGCGTTTCTACTATTCTGCCAATCATATTTTCAAGTTCAGTAGAGAAGCAAAGGCGGCTGCACGAGTCTTTTCATTGTTTCACAAACGTTGCTCAGCGACATGGACACCTCCAAATGATGTTGAAAGAGTCACATACTGTATTTAAAAGGTATAATTCACCTAAAAATGTCATTTTTTTCTTCATATAATGCTGTATTCGTGGCCGGGAAATCACACATACCGTGAGCTGCTGACCGTGACCTGTTATCACAGCCCTACTTAATGATAGATGCGTACACATCTACTTTAGTGAACAGAACCTGCATAGGCTGTGAGTAACAGGTAATAAAGGTGTAAATAATCTTCAGTTTGTTGCACAGAGTGATCGTTTGAGAGCGGCGCGCGAAGTATGAACAGCACTTAGCAGTGAAAATGAAACCGAAAGCGTGCACATCATTTAAATGATCATATCGCATTTTAGAGTTATGATTGCGACTAGCATTTGATCTGTTTTTACTTTCATAGCGAACACACAGTTGTGCATGAAAATAAATGTTTACAGTGTCAGCAGGGGCGCTGCTAGAGGGGGTGGGGTGGGTTAGGAGTTAGGACGATTATAAGAGCCCATACATTTAGGGGGCCCCCAGAGACATTGTCAAGGGCCTGCTCCTTCAACGCCAAAACCAACAATCCCATCCTCAATCCCCCCCAAACCCCCACGCCCCCGCTTTTCACTTGCATCTGCGTTCTCAACCAATTCCCCTCCTCTTCCCTCTACACTTTCAAACGCGATCACCCCCCAACCCTCCGCCACCCGGTCTTCACTTTCAGACGCGATTACCCCCCCCCCCCCCCCCCCCCCCAACACGGTCATCAATTTCAAACACGATCTCACTCCCCCACCCCCGACCATGCTCTTCACTTTCATCTGCGATAACTTGTCAGAGGGCCCATGGCGGTCAGCGGCGCCCGTGAGTGTCAGTATAACTACTCTAGCCTATATAATGTTGATTTTACCAGTGAATAAAATGGTCTAATAATGTTGTCAATGACAGATTGCTAGCATATATCTCAAACATAATTCAACATCAGAATTATTATAAGTAGAATAGAATTATTTATAGAAACCAGTAGACCTACACATAATATTATTATTGTTGTTTTACCATATGTTTAGGAAAAAACTATAATTGCCGACTCATATTAAGCTTTATTATACATCTACAGAAGCGTGATAATATCCTGATCTTTATTTTAAGCAAAAAAATCAAATTTTAGCCAGAATCGCGCAGCTCTAACTCACATTTATAATTACAATCAACTCAAAATTTTAAGGTAACCGGGTAACTGACTTAAGTCAAAACAACAAATCATTTTTTACAGTGTAGAAAGCGATTAAATAGCACTTGAGGTGTCTCTATTTGGGGTTTTAACTAAACTTTGCAGGACGCCGGCCCTCCAGGACAGAGTTTGGGCACCCCTGCTTTAGATAAACCATTTGTTATGGTGTGTAAGGTGTACAGATATTTACAGACAACAAAACGTTAACAAAGTTTTTTAAGTTGACTCATCAAATAGTATTTTACAGTCACTGTATGATCTCTATCACATTACATATAGTGAACAGCAGATCAGTTATTAAGTGGCTTTTATGAACTGATATAGGCATTACACAGAAACCAGAGAGCGACTTCCTGCTGACGCTGCACACGCTCGCTCGGTCCGTGTTCACTTCAGCGTGATTTGAGACGAGGACAATAGACCTCCAGAATCAAAGAAACAGGCTGTACTTGTGAATAATTGATGCCGATGATTTACCAACCCTCAATAGCTCTGCCAAGAACTGAAAGCTTCCTTCCGTTATCCTATATACGTTCGGGTGTTGTGCTAATTCCAGCTCGCCAAATTGGGATGTTTTTTTTTTCCTGCAGAGATGGAATCATCAGAAAAGAATTTCCTTTGCCGCTAAACGAAATAAGCTGCCAATTATTCCTTCAATCAATCTCGCTTACTTCTTAATGCCTCGTTTTAGAGTGGGTCTTAAAACTTTAAATTAACATTATCACTTCATCTCCAGGGGGGAGAATCGAAGCCCGGGGAGCGTTTAGTCTTATTTCACTGACACATATGAGCGTAAATGGGGACGTGGAAAGCAATGCAATGACTCTCTGTGTGGATTTGAGGTTTTTAGAGCTGCTGTTTGATATCCATAGTCATCAGAATTGAATCTAGATCATATTTGCTCATTTTGATATTTGTGTTGGACTTCGTTAACCTTTTACTTAGTTCATTTCTGTAACATTTACATACTGACATCATTTACAGTGGGGACAGATTAAAATGTCCCTTATTACCTCCATTATTCACCCTCCTGTGTTTTTTTCCTATCTACTTCAAATATTTCCCAAATTATGTTTAACAGAGCAAGGAATTTTCCACAGTAATTCTGATAGTATTTTTTCTTCTGGAGAAAGTCTTAGTTGTTTTATTTCAGCTAGAATAAAAGTAGTTCTTAATAATAAAAAAAAACATTTAAGGTCAATATTATTAGCACCCAATATAATCTCAAACATAATTCAACATCAGAATTATTATAAGTAGAATAGAATTATTTATAGAAACCAGTAGACCTACACATATTATTATTGTTGTTTTACCATAAGTTTGAGAAAAAACAATAATAATTGCTGACTCATATTAAGCTTTATTATACATCTACAGAATCATGATAATTTCCTGATCTTTATTTTAAGCAAAAAAATCTAATTTTAGCCAGAATCGAGCAGCTCAAACTCAAAATTGTAAGGCAAGCGGGTAACTGACTTAAGTCAAAACAACAAATCATTTTTTACAGTGTAGAAAGAGATTAAATAGTGCTTAAGGTGTCTCTATTTGGGGTTTTAACTAAACTTTGCAGGACGCCGGCCCTCCAGGACAGAGTTTGGGCACCCGTGCTTTAGATAAACCATTTATTATGGTGTGGATGGTGTGCAGATATTTACAGACAACAAAACATTAAAAAAAAAGTTTTTTAAGTTGACTAATCCAATAGTATTTTACAGTCACTGTATGATCTCTATCACATTACATATAGCGAACAGCAGATCAGTTATTAAGTGGCTTTATGAACTGATATGGGCATTACACAGAAACCAGAGAGCGACTTCCTGCTGACGCTGCACACGCTCGCTCGGTCCGTGTTCACTTTAACGTCTGTATGTAATTTTTGCGTACGATTGTCTACAGAACAAACCGCTGTTATACAATCACTTTCCTAATCACCCTAACTTGCCTAATTAACCTAGTTAAGCCTTTAAATGTCACTTTAAGCTGAATTCTAGTATCTTGAATATATCTAGTCAATTATTATTCACTGTCATCATGGCAAAGATAAAATAAATCAGCTATTAGAAATGAGTTATTAAAACTATTATGTTTAGAAATGTGTTGAAAAAATCTTCCCTACGTTAAACAGAATTAGAGCTGCATAAAGGAAAAGCTAATAGTACAGGGATTTAACCTTGAAATACGCCACAAGAAGGGTACAGAAAATATAATTGCTGATACTCTTTCTAGAGCTTGATACTGTTGCTAAACACAAGACGTTTGGCCAGCGGAGAAATTAAAATGGAGTCTGGTTTCTCTCAAGGTTTTTTCTTCACTTTCACTAATTAGTCAAGTTTTTTTCCCTCTCCGCTGTCGCCACTGGCTTGCATGGTTTGGGATCTGTAGAGCTGCACATCGTTGGATTTGCTCTTCAGTGTTTGGACTCTCAGTAGTGATAACCACACTGAACTGAGCTAAACTGAACTGAACTTAAACACTGAAAACTGAACTACTCTGTTCCTATTTACTATGATCTTCTATGTGAAGCTGCTTTGACACAATCTACATTGTAAAAGCGCTATACAAATAGACTTTTATCAGTGGGGGTGTTGTGTTTGCAAGTCTGTGTGTGTGTCTCTGTACCCCAAGTGCCATTCATACCTGCTGTTCTCATGTAAATCCACTAGAGGCCGCTGTCGACTGACTGACTGACTGACTGACCCACCCTCCTCCTTCCCTAAACCCAATCAATAGTGTTTTCAAAAGCACTGATTGACCAGCGATCACCCCCTTCCCTAAACCCAACCGCCAGTTTTGAAAAGCAATCCAGAAAAGGAAAAGCCTGTTTTTCACCACATTTTCAGATTTTACCACATTCTCACCCTGTTGTTTACTTGTTTATTCTATTTTTAGCCTTTTGTTTTAGTCTTACCCGATTTCAGAACCATTCTTCACCGGACTTGAACCCCCTCACTGTGGTCGACTCCTATTTGCATCTCAAGTCCACCAACGAATGCGGCAGCCACTGGACAAACTGTCAACAGAAGAAAAGCCATCCATATGGAGGTAAGCACCCGTAGCATTCGTTTTAAAGACGAAATGCAGCCATTCACACCTCTGACTACATAATTAGCAATCCCCAGAAATGTATATAGGCAAGGCAAGGCAAGTTTATTTATATAGCACATTTCATACACAGTGGCAATTCAAAGTGCTTTACATAAACAGGAATAAAAAGACAAGTATAAGAAAATAAACAAGCAATAAAATGATTAAAAACAGATTAAAATGTGTTAAAGCAGGTTATAAAATAATAAAAAAAGAAAAGAAAGACATAATATAGAGCGATCTGTCGGACGTAGCGCAGTGCTCATTCAGTAAAGGCACAGCTAAACAGATGTGTTTTCAGTCTTGATATGAATGTGCCTAATGTTGGAGCACATCTGATCATTTCTGGAAGCTGATTCCAGCAGCAGGGGGCGCTGTTAGTTGCTGAAAGCCGATTCACCCTGCTTTAACTGAACTCTTGGAATTTCTAGTTTATTTGATCCTAAAGATCTGAGTGATCTGTTAGGTTTGTATTCAGTGAGGATATCTGTAATGTATTGAGCTCCTAGGCCATTTAGTGATTTATAGAGCAGTAATAATACTTTAAAATCTATTCTGAATGTAACTGGAAGCCAGTGTAAAGACCTGAGGACAGGCGTGATGTGCTCTGATTTCCTGGTTCTGGTCAGAATTCTGGCCGCAGCGTTCTGGATGAGCTGCAACTGTCTGACTGTCTTTTTGGGAAGGGCTACATTTTCAGAATGAGCCTATGTTGGTTCAAAGGCACTTGAAATGTTGCAGTCACAGGCCTTAAAAACAAAAGCAAACAAGCAAGCGGAAAAACCTCACTCGATTAAGGTTAAACCTGATGATTGGTCAACTATAATCCCAATCAGATTTCTTAAGAGATGAATAAACTAAAACCAAACTTAAACTGCACTGACATTGCAGATCCTGCAGCGTGACCATTGCGGATTTAAACATCAGTGGTGAAGTGATATATTGTGCACAGAAAACACCTAATGCAATAAGCCAGGAATATTAAAGGGCACCTATGGTAAAAAATCTACTTTTCATGCTGTTTGGACAGACATATGTGCATGTATGGTGTATAGAGCTTCATATTGGGGTGATATAAGCACACCCAGTGCTTTTTTTTCAATTTAACAACATAAAAAACGGTGGACAAATTGGAGCTGTTTTCAAATCGACCGCAACTTTACGATGGAGAGCGGTCCCCCCGCCCACCAATATTGATTGACAGGCGCGTCATCATATCCTCAGTTTGTTGATTCACGTCCGCCATTTTCAGCGTGAGTCGAAGCGATATCACTAAAGGAACACGCTAGCTCTATTTTTAGATGCAAGGCTCATTGGGCTCAACACAAGATCAATATTCTCCACATTATCGCTCTAATCAGAATTATTGGTTGTATCTTTAGGTAGGTTCGCAAACATGTGTACTTCTCATTGAGTCTACCTTATACTTCAGCCGTTTGCATTTCTCGTGATCCCAGAAGCTCCTTGTGATCTTAACTAGCATGCGTTTTAGAAATCTAAACATAGGTTTCTATCAGGGTACACTCAAGTTGATGGCTGGGCGCCGCGGACCGCTGCAGAAACCTATGTTTATAATTCAAAAATGCGTGGCGCGACGATTCGAGACACTTCATGTTTCTGCCGCGCCACAGAGAGGGTCTGGTGTGCCGTGTCGCGGCTTCGAGCGGTGCATCCGGTGCCTCAGTCAAAGTAAATTCAGTGTGCGTGGTTATTAGTTTCTGTGTACAAGCTCGGCACTTGAAACTTGCACACAGTTGGCTGTAAAACTGTACAAAGACACAAATGATTTTGTACTCTCTGCTTGGTCTGTGTCCGCGTCGTACATGTACGACTGAATGGTGATTCTCTTTCTCTCCTTCTCTGTCTGTTGCAAACGCAGAGCGGGTGAGCTCATGGCCCCGCCCCCTTGTTACGTTGGCGGGAAGCCGAAACTAATTTACATGTGAAGCAACACACCCATAAATCAGCGAGCTGTGGACACGCCCCCAACATGACACTTTTTAACACATTATAATAAAAAAACTCTGAATTGTGTTTTAAACTGAACCTAAACTGGCACACTCAGAACAACCATAATATTAATATTAAATCATGAAAAAGAGGTCAACTATGGGCCCTTTAAAGCTTTGTGTTTATATGTTTACAGCAAACTATATAGATGAAAATAACTGAAGTAATACGCTAAAATAATTGTGCATTTATTAAAGCCTTATAAGATGATGATTTCACATCCCAATAGCTCCCAGCATATGTTATTTGTCTGCAAGCATAGAGATATTTAAATTCAGATGAACTCTTGAGGGAGCAGGAGAGCGTCTCGTCTCCTCAGAGAAAAAGTGACACTGGCTTTCTTTTTCTGGGCTGCTGCTTACACCTTTTTTTTCTCTCTGGAAAGCAAAGCAGGATTCCCTGGTGGGCCTGTTGCATCATGGGAACTGATGAATCCTGTCTGGGGTCCAGAAGTATATCCTTTTCCACATACTTACCCTCCTAAGTACAAACACATTTGAGGTTCAGCTTGTGAGTGTTTTTAGTGCCTAGAAGGACAGATATCAGTTAAGGCCCTGATATAGTATACTGCTATGCTGAACTGGTAATCAATGTAGTGGTAATATATATATATATATATATATATATATATATATATATATATATATATATATATATATATATATATATATATATATATATATATATATATATATATATATATATATATATATATATATGCAGTTGAAGTCAGCATTATTAGCCCCCCATTTGATTGTTTTTTTTCTCTCATCAGAGCAAGGAAATTTTCACAGTATGTCTGATAATATTTTTTCTTCTGTTTAAGTGTCACCTCTTTAAGTGTCACCATGTGCAAAGCTCTCTGGCTTTGTGTCAAATGTTGTTAACCTTAAAGTTTCAACAGGAGCGACAGCAAAACTGTTCTCATGACTAACAGGCCACCTCACCTGAAAATAAAACCTCTCTGAGTGCAAACCGTTCTGGAGGTTGTCTTCATAATGAAATTGGGGATGACAGCCATGACTAAGTCAAGACTTTGCTATGCTACAGGTCAAATTATAAACATACCATCCACCCTAGACTAGCACGAACCAATCTTGAAAACATATGTGTGCTTCATCAACATGCGAAAAACAGTAAGAACTCTTACAGAATGGCCTGACTAGCCCTCGTTTTAAAGATTATTCAGAGGTGTCGACTTTCATAGAAATGGTTGGCTTTGTCATGGGAAATAAGGATAAAAAAATACATGGAAGCTATGCAAGCATGGCTGGCAAATTGAAGTATAAAAATAAAAGTATAAAAATAAAAGTACTAACCTACTTTGGTATTCATGCGATGGTTTGTGTGTGTCATTTAAAAATAAAACACCATTTTGAGAAGATATCACACTGTTTTGAAGGTAAAGTTTCATTTTGCAGGAGAATTGAAGGGTTTTGCTCAATGTGTGTGTGTGTGTGTGTGTGTTTTTTGATTTGTGCGTAGAGTTCTGACAATATGAGACATGCTTTCAGAAAATGTGTGTAAACAATTGGGAAAAACTGTAATAATATTCAACATATCTCAGATTTTTAAAGAATATTTTTAGATGTAACCCCATTTGTAAACTTTCCCTGCTGAAAAATCCAGCTTAAACCAGCCTAGGCTGGTTGGCTGGTTTTAGCTGGTTGACCAGCCTGGTTTTAGAGGGGTTTTGGCCATTTCCAGGCTGGTTTCCAGCCATTTCCAGCCTGGTCTTAGCTGGTCAGGCTGGAAAATGACCAGCTAAATCCAGCTAAAACCAGCTTGAGCAGCCTGGTTTAAGCTGGACATAGCTGGTTTTGGCTGGGCTTCCAGCCTGGCAAGGTGGTCAAGCTGGTTTTAGCTGGTCATTTTCCAGCCTGACCTGCTAAGACCAGGCTGGAAATGGCTGGAAACCAGCCTAAAAGTGGCCAAAACCCCTCTAAAACTAGGCTGGTCAACCAGCTAAAACCAGCCAACCAGCCTAGGCTGGTTTAAGCTGTTTTTTTTTTCAGTAGGGTTAACATTTTCATTAGTAACTGTAATGTAATTACACATTTTTTTACAGTAACTGTTACGAATTACAGTTACATTTATTTTATAATTAAATTACGTAACGTTATTACATGTAACTAGTTACTCCCCAACACTGGCAGTAGACGTTTCATTCAGAAAGATCTGGAAAAGGGTTTGGGGAGAGTTATCACATCCTAACAGACTCCTCCTCCTCCTCACCATTTCTGTTTGTTGTCAAAACTGGCAGCTGGAGAGGCGTGGTTAAGTATAGTAGCCCCGCCTACTCCCTCAGACAGACCTAAAACATACAGAAAGTGCATTTTCAGATTTCAATTAAAGATTACGAGCGCAAACGATTGTTTTTTTCTTAATGACATGAATTGTTCACCACAAAACTAGCACATCAACAGGGTTAGTTTTGATTTCGTGTGTACTTTAAGTCATTCTTGTGGATGAGCAGCCGATCACCCGCCTGTTCATAACCATCTGAGCATCATGTGCAGGTGAAAGCAAATGGCCATTTTTTTTTTCCTCCTCCCGGAGCTTATTTACACCTCGCCATCGCTCATCGCTGCTCTGATGGCCCGTGATCTAATCACCAATGATCATTTACGAGCAGCGCCTCTGGTCATAAATATTCAAATGAGCTGTCTTTTGTCATGCTTTGAAGAAGTGCGTGATTTGTTCCTCTTTCTCTCCACCACAATTCACGGGCACCGATCTGTGTGCTTCCACATTCATTCACAGAAGTGTGATCGGACTTCCATATTCAATCACTCACGTGCCTGTCACTTTAATAGTCCTTTTATGTGAGGATCTTAATTGAAATGCTTCGATCATGCAACAGTTTTAGGCGCTACATGTTCATTACAGGAGAAAAATCAGATCTTGTGGTATTATTCAGCTGAATGTAATGCCTCCAGATGATGTATTGTAGTAGTTTGTACTATAATGAAACTGTGTTTTAGTTTTAAGTGATATTACACACAGTTAGCTGAACTTTACAGCACTTTTAATGCACGTAAGTAGAAATTAAAGGGATAGTTCACCCAAAAATGAGATTTCTGCCATCATTTACTTGCCCTTCACTTAAACGCAAAATAATATATAATTTTTATTAAATAGCAATTTAACAATAGTTTTTGAACACAAAAGAAGATATTTTGAAGAATGCTGATTTTTGGCATCCATTGACTTCCATAGTAAGGAAAAAAATACTATGGAAGTCAATGGGTGCCGTCTTCAAAACATCCTTTGTGTTAAACAGAAGAAAGAAACTCATAAAGGTCTTAAACCACATGATGGACAGGAAATGATGAGGTAACTTCCATTTTTGGGTGAACTATCCCTTTAAGATCTGTACACCCGTCCCTTTCCTAAGCCAACTCAGCTCTGATTGGTCAAAAGTCTGTTTTGATCGGTTTTTCTGTATCACCACTGTGTCGGAAATGCCCATTTGAGAGTGTTTATATTTTGTGTGTAGGCAGGGATTATGCAAGTTACTTACTTGTAAGGTGATGTAGATAGTAGGTGAAAGGCTGAAACATTGCATGACTTGTTAAAGAGATGGTTCACTTGAAACTGAATATTCTGCCGTTGACTCCTTCACTCGTCACAAACCTATTTGAGTTTATTTCTTCTGTTGAAAACAAAAGAAGATATTTTGAAAAATGCTGGAAACCGGTAACCATTGACTTCAGCAGTACTTGTTTTTCCTACAATTGAACTCACTGGTTACAGGTTTTTAACATTTCTCGAATTATCTTTTTGTGTGTCATCAGTTACTCCTCCTTGACTTGTCGCAAACCTATTTGGAGTTTCTTTCGTCTGTTGAACACAAATCGGGATAGTTTGAAAAATGTTGGAAACTGGTAACCATTGACTTAAAAAGTTTTAGTTTTTTCTACAATGGAAGTCAGTGGTTACAGGTTTTTAACATTTTTCAAAACATATTTTTTGTGTCATATTTTTACTCCTCTTTGACTTGTCACAAACATATTTGAGTTTATTTATCTGTCAAATGCAAAAGAAGATATTTAGAAAAATGTTGGAAACTGGTAACGACTGACTTCAGTAATATTTGTTTTTCCTACTGTGGAAGTCAGTGGTTACAGGTTTCTAACATTTTTCAAAATATCTTTTTTTGTGTGTCATCGGTTACTCCTACTTGACATGTCACAAACCTATTTGAGTTTCTTTCTTCTGGTAAATACAAAAAGATATTTAGAAAAATACTAAAAACTGGTAACCATTGACTTCAATAGTATTCGCTTTGTCTACAACGAAGATCAATGGTTACAGGTTTCTAATATTTTCAAAAATATCTTTTTTTAGTGTCATCGTTTACTCCTCGACTTGTCACAAACCTATTTGCAGTTTATTTCGTCTGTTGAACACAACAAAAGATATTTTGAAAAATGCTGGAGACAAGTAACCATTCACTTCAATCTTTTTTTTTTTTACTATGGATGTCAATGGTTACAGGTTTCTAACATTTTTCAAAATATCTTTTTTATGTCATCGTTTACTTCTCCTTGACTTGTCCTATTTGAGTTTCTTTCTTCTGTTGAATACAAAAGAGGATATTTAGAAAAATGTTAAAAACCGATAACCATTAACTTCAATAGTTTTTTCAATAGCATTTTTGTCTACTATGGAAGTCAATAAGAACAGGTTTTTAACATTTTTCAATATATATATATATATATATATATATATATATTTATTTTATTATTTTTTTTAATGTCATTGTTTACTCATCCTTGACTTGTCCCAAACCTATTTGAATTTATTTCTTTTGTTGAACACAAAAGAAGATATTTTGAAAAATGCTGGAAACCTGCAAACTTTGACTTCAATAGTATTTGTTTTTCCTACAATAGAAGTCAGTGGTTACAGGTTTCTAACATTTTTTAAAATATGTTTTTTTTGTGTGTCATAGTTTACTTAATAGTTAGCTCAATAAACTTCAATAGTTTATTCCAACTATAGAGGTAAATGGTTACAGGTTTTCAACATTTTTCAAATGATCTTCTTTTGTGTTCAACAACAAAAAAAAAGAAACCCAAAAAGGCTTGAGACAACTTGATGGTGAAGAAATAGTGAGTAAAGTTTTACTTTTGGGTGAACTGTCTCTTTAAGACGATTCAGAGACAACTCTTTCTTTTTTGATGACCTTTTTTGCAGGCTGCAGGACAGCTGCGTTACAAGCTACAAATAAGATATTGTTTGAAATGCCACATGATCTGCTCTTTAAATTAGAAGTTGTTGTTTTCTTCCAAGCTAACAATACAATGCTTCTGAGAGGCGGCTTGTGTTTCTCAGGTGCTGGAGTTTGCCGGACCTCAGCATTTCTTTATCCTCTCGTCGGCCTACTTCCTTGCTGACAAGAAATAAGTGATAATAGTAATAGCCTTTTATTTCATTGTGTCTTTAATTCCTTCTTTATCTCTCCGGAGCTTAATAAAGCCGTTCTACCTCACTGTCAAGAACTAAAACAAACAAGGTGTGCTGGACCTGATGGAGAGGTCCAATTTGGGCCCATCTTAATAGAATCTATAATAAGCGTTCAAGTCGGCCATGATAGAATGCCACTGTATCTCTCGATAACACTGCCAGCTCTGAGCACTCGTGACACAGCCTGATGTATCTGCACTGATGGGCTCCGTCTGAGACTTGAGGACAGAAAAAAAAAACTGGGGCAAGTGTCCCTTTGGTTTGACCAGTCTGTTTGAGATTGTCAAGACTCTCGGTTGTTTTCAAGGGCTTTTTTTTGGTTTGTTTGCTTCTTCTCAGAGGATTCTGATTATGACAGGCTGCGCTTCAGAGAGTTTTACTGACTGAGAACTTTTTTCTTTTAGGATTATCAGGAAAAATAGTGTGGATTTCTGAGTGTCCCTCATACAGGTGAGTGGGCTTGACAAACCACCTGTAGAAAACACGCTCTTTCATCTCTCTATGCACCAGACACTTTCCTAAAATGAATACATCTCTCTATAAAACCATTGTGGATTTCTGAGTGTCCCTCATACAGGTGAGTGGGCTTGACAAACCACCTGTAGAAGACACGCTCCATCTCTCTATGCACCAGACACTTTCCTAAAATGACTACATCTCTCTAGAAAAACATTGTGCATTTCTGAGTGTCCCTCATACAGGTGAGTGGGCTTGACAAACCACCTGTAGAAAACAGGCTCTTTCATCTCTCTATGCACCAGACACTTTCCTAAAATGACTACATATCTCTAGAAAAACCATTGTATAGCGGGCTTGACAAACCACCTGTAATGGGAATAACGGTGCTATAAATAAACAGTCTTACTAACTGCGCTACTTTTTTCAGTAACGAGTTTAACGAATTTCTATTTCCCACGTTACGACGGCGTTACCGTTACTGACAATAAAATGCAGATTTCTATAATTGAGAACACTGAAGGGGTTTTTATGCAAGCAGCGTCTCTCTTAGCCATAGTACCTCTCTTTCTCTGGGGTGTGTGTGTGTGTGTGTGTGTGTGTGTGTGTGTGTGTAGTCGGGACTGGGGCGGGACACACAACTAGGGCCAGACGGAATCTGTGGACGTTTTTTGCTATTTCTGCTGAGATTCCGTGTGGGCCTACACATAACCAACCAGTGATGATGATTGGTGTGTCTGAGAACAGAAGGTCAAGAAGGTCACTGGTTCAAGCCTCGGCTGGGCCAGTTGGCATTTCTGTGTGGAGTTTGCCAACACAATCTCACGGCAATTCGTAACTTTTTGATTTAGTGGCTAATTCGTATGAATTCGTATGATCTAATTCGTACGATTTAGTACAATTTGCTCATCCCCCAATGACGATTGGGTTTAGGGGTGGGGTTAGGTGCCACGCCTCCTTTTTAAAATCGTACAATTTCGTACGGATGAACTTCGTACAAATTAGCCACTAAACTGACAAAACGTAAAATACTTACAATTCTCGTGAGATCAGGCTGGAGTTTACACGTTCTCATGGGTTCCTCCGGGTGCTCCAGTTTCCCCACAGTCCAAACACATATAGGTGAATTGAGTAAGCTAAATTGGCCGTAGCGTATGAGTATGTGTGTGAATGCCAGAGTGCATGGGTGTTTCCCAGCACTGGGTTGCAGCTGGAAGGGCTTCGGCTGCATGAAAGATATGCCGGAATAGTTGGAGGTTCATTCCCCTGTGACGACCCCTGATAAATAAGGGTCTAAGCCAAAAGAAAATGAATGTATGAAGTTTTAGAAAGTGTCAGTGTTATAATAATCCAGCGTCACCTGCATCATAGTAAATGTAATTGATCCATAATTGAACTAATTTCAATGCAGTTCACCCCAAAAATATCAAAAATCTTTATGTATGACAATAAAGCTCAAGGCGACGCAGTGGCGCAGTAGGTAGTGCTGTCGCCTCACAGCAAGAAGGTCGCTGGTTCGAGCCTCGGCTAGGTCAGTTGGCGTTTCTGTGTGGAGTTTGCATGTTCTCCCTGCGAGTGTTTCCTCCGGGTGCTCCGGTTTCCCCCACAGTCCAAACACATGCGGTCCAGGTGAATTGGGTATAGGCTAAATTGTCTGTAGTGTATGTGTGTATGGATGTTTCCCAGAGATGGGCTGCAGCTGGAAGGGCGTAAAACGTGTGCTGGATAGGTTGGCGGTTCATTCCGCTGTGGTGACCCCGGATTAATAAAGGGACTAAGCTGAAAGAAAATGAATGATTGAAGCTCAGCTTGACTTGATTTTTGTTTGCCGCTGATGCTTTAAATAAGGGTTCTTTTGAGATCTAAAGCAACATTTGAGTTTGACTCAATATATTTATAGTAGTAATACAGAGCAACTTCATCAATAAATCATTTTTGTATAATATAATAATAGTATATTTAAAATAATATAATATTAATCCCCAGTAGCATGTTTCCCAGAGATGGGTTGCAGCTGGAAGGGCATCCGCTGTGTAAAACATATGCTGGATAAATTGGCGGTTCATTCCGCTGTGGCGACCCCAGATTAATAAAGGGACTAAGCTGAAAGAAAATGAATGAATAAAGCTCAGCTTGACTTGATTTTTGTTTGCCTCTGATGCTTTAAATAAGGGTTCTTTTGAGATCTAAAAGCAACATTTGAGTTTGACTCAATATATTTACAGTAGTAATACAGTGCAACTTCATCAATAAAACCTTTATGTTGTCCCAAACTTATAGTATAATATAATAATAGTATATTTAAAATAATATAATATTAATCCCCAGTAGCATGTTTCCCAGAGATGGGTTGCAGCTGGAAGGGCATCCGCTGTGTAAAACATATGCTGGATAAATTGGCGGTTCATTCCGCTGTGGCGACCCCAGATTAATAAAGGGACTAAACCGAAAAGAAAATGAATGAATGAATCCTCAGTAGCCTCATTTCCATCCACCTATTTTGGAATATCGCATAAATTAAAACCAGGATGGAAACGCCATGATGTGCATCAGTTTTAAAAATGTGCATAAAAAATATGCGCATAACTGAGTAGGATCATTTTTTGTCTGGTAAGAAAAAATTGCACATAAACTACGATGGAAATAAAATAAATGCGTATAAATTCTAGCATGTGCATCAAAAAAATCGTGTGAATTTGCTTCAACAGATAGCAAAAATGGCAGAAGGTTTTATGAGGAAGTGACGATTTTGTTCTCTTGGACTCGTTGGGTGGAAACGCTGCTTTTATTCGCAAATGTTTTAAGCAACATTCCAGTTTTGCACATGAATTTAATTCGCATCTTTGGATGAAAACATGGTGAATGACAGCATTGAGTTCTGTCAGACTCTCTATTCCCGCATTTCTCACCACAAACTCCGAGCAGACCGACTTTAATTTCACGGGCACCTGTTCCACCGCGTTTGGAGGGAAGAAACAGACAAATGGCCAAGCTTATGTAACCACTGGGATCCAGCCAGAAACTCGCAGGAAGCAGAAAATGTCCAACACAAGCCTATTCTCCGATGGCTTGCGCCTTGATTGCATGTGTGCCGTGTGATATGAGCTGTTCACGCTCCACACACAGTGAAGAAGGACATTTCAAGAGTTGGTTCAGCGCTGTGTTTGTTTCACGTACAGACATGGAGAGGATGATAAACACAAGCACAGCTATAAGAGCTATAGACGAAGACAAAATTGTGAGCCTTCCCAATTTTCCCTCTGTTTTTGCTTTTGAGTTGCATTATGAGGCCTTTATCTTTCTTCCAACAACTTTTAAGCTTGAAATAAATGATGATATTTGTAATAGTTTGCTGTGCTATATTGTCTGGGTTGGTGTTGAATATTACGCTACAAAAGCCTTGTAGTAAACTACAACTACAAGTTAACTACTAGTCTTATTTCTCTAGATATTATTTCTTATTAATTACTTTATTTCAAATGACTAAAACGTCAATAAAAGTCCCTTTGTAAAACTGTAGAGTTGAATTTTCAACATTAAAAGTCGACAGAGCAGAGATTAACATCCCATAATGCAATTCACAACCGTAAATAAACCATAAACACTTGTACATGACAAAATATGGAAACTGTTCCTTACAGATCATTTTTACAGTGTATTTATTATTATTAGGGATGCAGCGAAATCAAATTTCTAGGCTATAAACTAAAATTCTGGGTGCATGCACTAAAAATCGAAACCAAAACCGAAAATGCTTAGTTTTTATTAAACAATATCATTTTGTAGTGTGGTTTATTTATAAACTAATTTCGAGAGGATCACGTGCTTATGATCAACACGGCTGGCTCCTCATTAGCTCCGTAATCTGACCCATTAGATGATTACGGAAGCATTATAAATAACCAGAGTTTTTCACTCTAGTTGTCTTCGTCTTGAAGCTCCCCCCCCCTTTCCACCCCTACTTCCTCCCTCTTTTTCCGATACGGCGACACGGTGGCCCAGTGTCTAGCACTGTTGCCTCACAGCAAGAACACCGCTGGTCCAACCTCCTATCGGGCTGGTTGGTGTTTCTGTGCGGAGTTTACATGTTCTCCCCGTGTTCGCGTGGGTTTCCTCCGGGTCCCCCGGTTTCCTCCCACCGTCCAAAAACATAAACAATAGCCAATCGACTAAACCAAATTATCACCGATAACTACACTAGTTTACACTTCTCACGCGGCGACAAGCAGGGGAGTCCTCGAGACCTACCTGAGCTCGAACTCCCCTCTCACCCTTCTAACAGGAGGGAGCCCCGGGCTTGAGGATATTACAAGCTCAGGGCTCTCTCCCGGGACAGCATGCCAAATACGCTTTATTGATTATCAGCTAAGTGTGAACTCTTGAAAGGCTTTTTAAATGTAACCTAATAACTAAGGGTGCTTCCACACCTGTTCTGAAACAGGGATTATAATTGTTACAGTGTTGCTCTTTATTCTTGGTGCGCTTCGCTTTCACACGCCAAAGTTTCTAAGAGGACCAATAGAGCTAAAACAACACGAGCGAGTAAACTCTCCTCACATTGATCAGAGTTTTATGGTTTATTTTGTAGAGTCCCGCTCAGCTGTCATGCGTCCTTATATTAATTTATGGCGATGAGCAACAAGACGTTATAAGTGGAAAGCTGCGCTTTAATTTTGAAGGGTGACACCCACAGACATCGTCACCAAATATAAATCAGAAATAAGACTTTCTCATACAGAGCCCTTGGCTAGAATTATGCATTATATTACAGGTCTGCATTCCCGCGGCACAGTTTCCCGACCAGATTTCTTTTGGTGTGGGAATAAATTTCCGAATAAAGCGCGGGAGCGATCGGTAACTGGTGTAATTTTGGACGGGAGCGGGCGGTCTAACTATATCGCTCCCGACTCCTGAGAGAGTGAGCGAGCACGCGTATGTGTGTGAATGAGACGGCATGATGCTGCGTTTAGCTTGTTTGTTGCTGTGTGTGTGTGTGTGTGTGTTTATGTTTGCGCGAATGAGAGAGAGAGCTTTGTGCTGTGTATGTGTGTGAATGAGAGAGAGCATGATGTTGCTGTCTGTGTGTGTGACACTTGCTTGGCTTTCTTGGTGCTGTGTGTGTGTGTTTATATAGACAGCGTGTTATAGGCTGCCTGGACTCTGTAAAGCCGGGTGGTTTTCAGTTTTGTTCTCCCCCCGCCTATTAGCGGGAACGGGCACGGCAGGTAGAAAACGGAGCGGGTCGGGCAGCGGGACAACGAATGCTGAACATAAGCGGTCGGGTTCGGACTAAAACCTGGCGGGTGCGGATGGGAGCGGGATTGAAAATGTATTCATTTTCTTTTCGGTTTAGTCCCTTTAGTAATCAGGGGTCACCACAGCAGAATGAACCGCCAACCTATCCAGCATATGTTTTACGCAGCAGATGCCCTTTCAACTGCAACCCAACACTAGGAATCACCCATACACTCTTGCATTCACACACATACACTACAGCCAGCTTATTCAATTCCTCTATACCGCATGTGTTTGGGCTGTGGGGGAAACCGGAGCACCCGGAGGAAACCCACGCGAACTCCACACAGAAATGCCAACTGACCCAGCCAGGACTCAAACCCGAAACCTTCTTCCTGTGAGGCAATCGTGCCACCCACTGCGCCACCGTGACGCCCCTAGTCCAATATTATATAATGATTTTTTTCGTCCAATGACAAAACGTTGTCCAATAACTTGCCTAATTAAGCTAGTTAAGCCTTTAAATTGCGCTTTAAGCTGAGTATCTAGTAAAATGTTATGTACTGTCATCATGGCAAAGATAAAAGAGATTAGCTATTAGAAATTAGCTATTAAAATGATCAAAACGTGTTATTAATTTCATCTTCAGCTGTATTTATTCTGATGTATTCGTCCACAGAGAGAAATAAATCACTGAAAGGTTAGGCTGTGGTGTTTATGTGTGTATGAAAAAAATCCATTGGAAGAAAACAAAGCCATACATGTTCATACTGTGTGTTTTCGCTTCAGCTTTATTGACCTCTTGGCTTTCCGTGTGCCTTTTTGGTTTTTGGAAAAACTGGAAACTCAAAAATCAGCATTCCGCCTAAAGCGATGATGCCGAATGTGGATAATAACCCATGCATGCGCTCAGACAGCACGACTAAGCATTCACCCGCTCACGCCGCGACCCAGATGAAATGATAATGAATTTTGCCAATCAAGTCTATTCCAATTGGATTAAGACAAAGCCGGTCAAATGACAGACAATGGCTGCGAATGTGGTTTTGTTTGTTTACGCTGCTGAAATGTACTGACTCATCATCCCCGGAGGCACCAAGTCAGCGATTATGCGGGAACTAGTTTATCCATTTAGTATCTAACATTTCATGCGTCTGGGAGGAACGCTGACTTGTGTGTTAAAGGAATAGTTTGCTCAGAGGAAAATCCTGTTTTTGTTCATCCTCGCTTGTTTTTATACGCATGGCTTGAATGAAAAATATGTGATGTTTGGCTAGTTCAGCCGAAAATGTAAATTGCGTCATCATTTACTCACCCTCTCGTTTTACCAAGCCTGTGTGATTTTGTTTTCTTCTGTGGAGCATAAAAGAAGATATTTAGAGAAATGTCTCTGTGTTATTTTTTTGTTTGTTATTTACACTTATAAGAAATGTAAATAGCTAAACTTTCAGTTTAGCTGGAATGTAAATATAGCACTTTTGGTTTCTGAAACAGTGTTACCAGTTTACCAGTGCTAATATACTGGGCTATCTGGCCAATCAGAGCAGAGTAGACCATCTGACCAATCCGAGCAGACCAATCAGAGCAGAGTAAAGCCATCTGACCAATCAGAGCAGAGAAGTGCCATTGGACCAATCAGAGCAGAGAAGTGCCATCTGACCAATCAGAGCAGAGTAGTCCCATCTGACCTATCAGAGCAGAGTAAAGCCATCTGACCAAACAGAGCAGAGTAGAGCAATCGGGCCAATCAGGGTAGTGCAATCTTACTAATCAGAGTGGAATAGAGCCTTCTGACCAATCACAGTACAGTAGAGCCATCTGACCAACAAGAGCAGAGTAGAGCCATCTGGCCAATCGGAGCAGAGCCATTTTACCAATCAGACACAGAAGAGCCGTCTGACCAATCAGAGCAGAGTAGAGCCATCTGACCAATCAGAGCAGAGTAGAGCCATCTGACCAATCAGACAGAGAAGTGCCATCTGACCAATCAGAGCAGAGTAGTGCCATCTGATCAATCAGAGCAGAGTAGAGCCATCTGATCAATCAGAGCAGAGTAGTGCCATCTAACCTATCAGAGCAGAGTAAAGCCATCTGACCAAACAGAGCAGAGTAGAGTCATCAATCAGACAGAGAAGAGCCATCTGACCAAACAGAGCAGAGTACTGCCATCTGACCAATCGGAGCAGAGTCATCTGACCAATCAGAGCATATTATAGACATCTGACCAATCAGTGCAGAGTAAACACACCTGACCAATCAGAGTAGACTAAAGCCATCTGACTAAAGTAGAACCATTTGACGAATCAGAGTAAAGTAGAACTATCTGACCAATCAGAGCAGAGTAGAGTCATCTGATTAATCTGAGTAGACTAGAGCTATCTGACCAATCAGAGAAGCGTAGAGCCATCAAAACCAATCAGAGTAAAGTAGAACTATTTGACCAATCAGAGAAGAGTTGACTCAGAAAGAGGTGGAGTTTAGAGAGACTGGATCCTTGAATCAACCATTTCAGACACTGAGTAAAGAGCTGAGGCTGCAGGTAAACCATAAGAAAACTCTAGAATTGATTTAATCTAACTGTAGGAGACAGAAACAGTATTAACGTTTAAAAATAGCGTAAGAAGGTCAACTTTAATAATTAGCTGAATTATTATTTTCACGAGGCTTGACTTTTGCTGTCTTACTTGTATTTTTTCTCCTTTGCCTAATACCGCTCACCGACGGCAGGAGGCAATGTTTACATTGAGCCACATCTACATTAGCCTTTCTCCAATCCGTCCCGCATGGTTTTTCCTCTCCACGACTCCTCACTTTTTTCCATTCCCTCCCTCTTTTCCTTTCTCTTTCTGGGTGATGTACGCTCGGTTAGTCACTGCAGATGTTACTGTAATGATGCAGAAGGCTTTCACACAATCAGACAGAACGGAGGGAAAGAAAGAGCCAGGCGAAATTAGTCAAAATTACTTTGTCATTACCCTCCTCATTGCTCCTGTAAGTAGTCTGCATTTGGCCGCGATTAGGCCAGAGTTGTACATGTGCCGTCATGTGGCTTTTTCCCCTGCTAAACCTTTGATATTCAGCGCTTTGAGATGTTTCCTCTGGCTTTTATTCTGCCATTATGGCTCAGAGGAAAGCTGATTGCAGAATAACAACATGTTTCACCGGTGAAGCTCAAACACACACATACACGGGCGCACACTCAGTCACACAAACGTACACTCAGGGATGTGTTAGGGATGGTGACAAAGTAGTCTTGGTGACATCAATATTTGTAAATATGCGAAAACGTGTGTAAAATATTTATAAAAATTCAAAAATATATGTTAAATTATTGTAAATATGTGAAAAAACTGTAAATATGTAAATATATGTGTAAAATGTTTATAAATATGTAAAAATTGGTAAAATATTTGTACATATGAGTAAAATATTTGTAAATATGTGGAAATATGTGTAAACTATTTGTAAATATGTAAAAATATTTTAACATGTTTGTAAATGTGTGAAAATATTTGTAAATATGTGAACGGAAGTGTAAAATATTTGTAAATATGTGTAAAATAATTGTAAATATGTGAAAATGTGTATAACTATGTGTGAAATATTTATAACTATGTGTGAACATTTGTAAATATGTGTAAAATATTTGTAAAGGTGCAAAAATATTTGTAAATATGTGTAAAATAATTGTAAATATGTGAAAATGTGTAAAATATTTGTAAATACGTGAAAATATTTGTAAATATGTGAAAATGTGTGTAAAATATTTGTACATATGTGTAAAAAAAATTTTTAATGTGTAAAATGTGTGTAAAATATTTGTAAATGTGTAAAATGTTTGTAAATATGTGAAACTGTGTGTGTATTATATTTGTAAATAAGGGTAAACTATTTGTAAATATGTGAATATATTTGTAAATATGTGTAAAATATTTGTAAATTTGTGAAAATATTTTTAAATATGTGTAAAATATTTGTAAATTTGTGAAAATATTTGTAAATATGTGTGAAAACTTGTAAATATGTGTAAAATATTTGTAACTATGTGTGAACATTTGCAAATATGTGTGAACATTTGCAAATATGTGTGAACTTTTGTAAATATGTGTAAAATATTTGTAAATTTGTGTGAACATTTGCAAATATGTGTGAACTTTTGTAAATATGTGTAAAATATTTGTAAATTTGTAAAAAATAGTTGTAAGTATGTGTAAAATACTTGTAAATGTGTGTAAAATAAATGTAAAGATGTGAAAGTATGAGTAAAATATTTGTAAAATGTTTGTAAAAATGTGTAAAATGTTTGCAAATATGTGTAAAATATTTGTAAAATGTTTGTAAAAATGTGTAAAATGTTTGCAAATATGTGAAAATATGTGTAAAATATTTGTAAATATGTGTAAAATGTGTCAAATATTTGTAAATGTGTAAACAATTTTTAAATGTGTAAAATGTTTGTAAACATGTGAAAATGTTTGTAAATATGTGAAAATATTTGTAAATTATTTGTAAATATGTGTAAAATAGATGTAAATATGTAAAATTTTGTCAAATATTTGTAAATACGTGAAAATATTGTGTGTAAAATATTTGTACATATGTGTAAAAATTTTTTAAATGTGTAAAATGTTTGTAAATATGTGTACATTAGTTGTAAATATGTAAAATTTTGTCAAATATTTGTAAATATGTGAAAATGTGTGTTAAATATTTGTAAATATGTGAAAATGTGTGTCAAATATTTGTAAATATGTGTAAAAGGTGTGTAAAATATTTGTAAATGTGTAAAATGTTTGTAAATAAGTGAAACTGTGTGTAAAATATTTGTAAATATGGGTAAAATATTTGTAAATATGTGAATATATTTGTAAATATGTGTGAACTTTTTGTACATATGTGAAAATATTTGTAAATATGTGTAAAATGTTTGCAAGTTGTCTAGTTGTGCGAGTTCATTGCCAATTTAACATGCCTATTTACAAAATCTACCATCTGGTAGCTTTGCAAGATTGAACAATATGATCTTTTAATTGTGAAAGTGAGGTCTATGAGAGAGAAAAAACATGTGCAGATGGGTTTATGTACAGCTAAAACTATGTAGTAATATTACAACTGTGGGTCTTAAAGGGTTAAAGGGGTTGTTCACCCAAAAATAAAAATCACCATTTACTCTCCATCATGTAGTATTAAACCTTTATGAGTTGATTTCTTCTGGTAAACACAAAAGAAGGATGTTTGAAGAGTGCTCTTGATGGTACCCATTGACTTCCATAGTAGGAAGAAAAAGACCATCAACGAGCATTCTTTAAAATATCTTCTTTTGTGTTCAACAGAAGAAAGAAACTCAGATAGGTTTTGAACAAGTAAAGGGAGAGTAGATGATGAACTGTCCCTTTAAATGCTGCATTTTCGCCACCTTTCCATTTGGCTTCATTGAACTGAACATTTCTAAATGTAAAAAAAGAAAATGCTTTCAGAGAGATCTGGCTGTCAGACAGGTATGGGTTGATTGACCTGCTTCCACTCTTTCGCTATATGCCAGACTCAGTGTCAGAAACACTATATGCTAAACACAGGGATTTAAAAGAGTGCAGCTGGTATTACACACAGGCACACGTTCCAGCTACAATTTCGGCTTCACTTGCAGGAATGATGGGATCGCTTTACACAGAGCTGTGGGAATGAAAAATGCAGCCTTTTCACAAAGCGCTGCAATCAGAAACCTGGAAAAGGTGGAAGCTGCCGGTGCCGGAGACACAGATATGAGCCTCTGTCAGTCCCGCACATGATAAAACGGCCAACCCGGTGAGTCTATGTGACCACGATACACAAATAGAATAATTATTCTGTCACTTGATACTTGGGATGTGATGGAGATGCTCTGTGGTCAGCTTATAGTAACCGTAGAGTCAGCGAGTACTGTAAGTACTCTGTGTTTGCAATAGATTTGACTCTGTGGATAAATAAGTAAAAAAAAAAACATGAATCAACAAATATGGAAAATATGTGTCAAATATTTGTAAAAATGTAAAAATATGTGCAAAATATTTGTAAATATGTAAAATATTAGTCAAATGTTTGTAAATATGTGAAAATATGTGTAATATATTTGTAAGTATGTAAAATATTAATCAAATGTTTGTAAATATGTGAAAATATGTGTAATATATTTGTAAATATGTAAAATATTAGTCAAATGTTTGTAAATATGTGAAAATATGTGTAATATATTTGTAAATATGTAAAATATTAGTCAAATGTTTGTAAATATGTGAAAATATGTGTAATATATTTGTAAATATGTGACAATATGTGTAAAATGTTTGTAAATATGTGAAAATATGTGTAATATATTTGTAAATATGTGAAAATATGTGTAAAATGTTTGTAAAATATGTAAAATATTTGTAAAAGTGTGAAAATATGTGTACAATGTTTGTAAATATGTGAAAATATGTATAAAATATTTGTAAATATGTGTAAACTGTTTGTAAATAAGTGTAAAATATATGTAAAACATTTGTATATGTGTATAAAAATATTTGTAAATATGTGCAAAACATTTGAAATATGTAAAAAAATGTGTACAATATTTGTATGTGTAAAAATATTTGTAAATATGTGCAAAACATTTGTAAATATGTAAAAATATTAGTAAAATGTTTGTAAATATGTGAAAATATGTGTAATATATTTGTAAATATGTGAAAATATGTGTAATATATTTGTAAATATGTGCAAAACATTTGTAAATATGTAAAAATATTAGTAAAATGTTTGTTAATATGTGAAAATATGTGTAATATGTTTGTAAATATGTGACAATATGTGTAAAATGTTTGTAAAATATGTGTAAAAAATTTGTATATGTGCAAAAATATTTGTAAATATGTGCAAAACAATTGTAAATATGTGAAAATATGTGTAAAATGTTTGTAAATATGTGAAAATATGTGTAATATGTTTGTAAATATGTGCAAAACATTTGTAAATATGAGAAAATAAGTGTAAAATGTTTGTAAATATGTGAAAATATGTGTAATATGTTTGTAAATATGTGAAAATATGTAAAATGTTTGTAAAATATGTGTCAAATATTTGTACATGTGTATAAAAATATTTGTAAATATGTGCAAAACATTTGTAAATATGTAAAAATATTAGTAAAATGTTTGTAAATATGTGAAAATATGTGTAATATGTTTGTAAAATATGTGTAATATATTTGTAAATATGTGAAAATATGTTTAAAATGTTTGTAAAATATGTGTAAAATATTTGTAAATATGTGTAAAAATATTTGTAAATATGTGCAAAACATTTGTAAATATGTAAAAATATTAGTAAAATGTTTGTAAATATGTGAAAATATGTGTAATATGTTTGTAAATATGTGTAATATATTTGTAAATATGTGAAAATATGTAAAATGTTTGTAAAATATGTGTCAAATATTTGTACATGTGTATAAAAATATTTGTAAATATGTGCAAAACATTTGTAAATATGTAAAAATATTAGTAAAATGTTTGTAAATATGTGAAAATATGTGTAATATGTTTGTAAAATATGTGTAATATATTTGTAAATATGTGAAAATATGTTTAAAATGTTTGTAAAATATGTGTAAAATATTTGTAAATATGTGTAAAAATATTTGTAAATATGTGCAAAACATTTGTAAATATGTAAAAATATTAGTAAAATGTTTGTAAATATGTGAAAATATGTGTAATATGTTTGTAAATATGTGTAATATATTTGTAAATATGTGACAATATGTGTAAACTGTTTGTAAAATATGTGTAAAATATTTGTATATGTGTAAAAATATTTGTAAATATGTGCAAAACATTTGTAAATATGTAAAAATATTAGTAAAATGTTTGTAAATATGTGAAAATATGTGTAAAATGTTTGTAAAATATGTATAATATTTGTAAAAGTGTGAAAATATGTCTACAATGTTTGTAAATATGTGAAAATATGTGTAAAATATTTGTAAATATGTGTAAATTGTTTGTAAATATGTGTAAAATATTTGTAAACAGTTTTTCCAGTGCTGGGTAATAACACATGCTGGATAAGTTGGCGGTTCATTCTGCTGTGGCAACCCTTAATTAATAAAGGGACTAACCCGAAAAGAAGATGAATGAATATTTGTAAACATCTGTAAAATATTGGTAAATATGTGAAAATGTATGAAACTGTGTAAAATGTTTGTGAACGTGAAGATATTTGTAAAATGCTTGTTAATGCGTCAAAATATGAGTAAATGTTTGTAAATATGAGAAAATTTATAAAATATTTGAAAAATGTTTGTAATTGTGTACAAATATGTGTAAAATGTTTGTAAATATGTATAAACTATTTGTAAACATGTGTAAAATGTTTGTAAATATGTGTAAAATACTTGTAAATACGTGAAAATATATACAAAATACTTGTAAATATGTAAAAATATTTGTAAATATGTGAAAATTTATACAAAATACTTGTAAATATGTAAAAATATTTGTAAATATGTGAAAATATATACAAAATACTTGTAAATATGTGAAAATATATACAAAATACTTGTAAATATGTAAAAATATTTGTAAATATGTGAAAATATATACAAAATACTTGTAAATATGTGAAAATATATACAAAATACTTGTAAATATGTAAAAATATTTGTAAATATGTGAAAATATATACAAAATACTTGTAAATATGTGAAAATATATACAAAATACTTGTAAATATGTTAAAATATTTGTAAATATGTGAAAATTTATACAAAATATTTGTAAATATAATATAATATTTGTAAATATGTGAAAATATGTGTAAAATATTTGTAAAAATGCGAAATTGTGTGTAAAATGTTTGTAAATATGTGTAAAATATGTGTAAATTCTTTGTAAATATGTGACTTTTAACCTCAAACTACTATACCATTATAGAAAGTGAATCAATACTTAATATATTTTGCACTGGATTTTGAAAAGATATCTCAAATGCAGATGCACTGTACAGAGTTTATCATTATTATTGGTATTAGCATCACTAGTAGCCACAATGTGTTGTTTATTAATATGATTAATAATATAATTTTTTTAGTTGTAGTATTAAATCATGACAGTATTAGTCTACACAAGTTAATTTTAGTTACGGATAAAATAAGCAAGTGTGTATTTTAGTTTCCTGAAAACACCTTTTCTTTTTTTTGGCCTTGATGCTTTATTTGAAGCTCATTTAAATAGCATTTATATCAGTCTGGTGCTGTTATAATTAGCTTGACTTTACAGCCAGAAGTCTCGCTGTGAGTTCCCATAACCTCCTCTTCCACTCTTAGACACCCTTTCAGTCAGCAGGGGTAGACAGACGCTTGGAGAAAATACAATGTGCCCTCTTTTACCCCAGCGGTGTCTCTCTCTCCAGCCGTCCCGCTCTCCATATATAGCGCACCCTCATCCCAAAATAACATCCATTTCAGCCCCAGTACAATGAGCGGAAGGAATCTCACCCAACGCAGCCAAAATACTTCCACGGCGAGCTTGCATGCGTGCGTCATCCCAAAATTATCCCTCTGTGACGTCACATGTCCTTGCATGGGTGGGACGTGTGCCAGAGCGAGTGGGACAGGCATGGTGCCAGCCAGCGCTCACTTTGCAAATGAAAAGACATGCAGAGGGAGTGTGTGTGTGGCTGGGGTAGTCATCACATTGCGGGGACCAATTATACAAGATCTTGTGAGGACTTTTTGTTTTGGTCCCCATAATAACAAATGACTCGAATATGATCCAGATATAATTATTGACATTTTTTTAAACATTCTGAACATTTTAAAATGGCTTCAAGTGTGTGTGTGAGTGGTTCTGGTATTCATCACATTGTGGGGACCAAATATACAAGTCATTTTTGATCTTATGAGGACTTTTGGTTTTGGTTCCCATAATAACAGATGACGCAAATATAATCCAGATATAATCATTTATATAAATTAAAAAACATTCTGAATAGTTAAAACGGGTTCAAGTTTGTGTGTGTGAGTGGTTCTGGTATTCATCACATTGTGGGGACCAAATATACAAGTCATTCTTGATCTTGTGAGGACTTTTTCTTTTGGTCCCCATAATTATAAATGACTTGAATATAATCCAGACATAATTATTTAAAATTAAAAAAATAAAAATCCTGAACCTTTAAAATGGGTTGAAGTGTGTGTGTGTGTGATTGGTTCTGCTATTCATCACATTGTGGGGACCAAAACAAAACGTCCTCAGAAGATCAAAAATGCCTTATATTTGGTCCTCACAAAGTGATGAATACCAGAACCACTCACACACAACATGTGTGTGTGTGTGTGTGTACTTTGTATTACTAACATTGTATATCAGGACTCAGAGGGGGTGTTGAAATGTGTGTGTTTGTGTGTGATTCTGGTATTCATCACATTGTGGGGACCAAACAGCTCAGCAAATATAGCAATACCAGTCATTTTTGATCTTGTGGGGACATTTTGTGGTCCTCATGAGAAAAACGGCTTATAAATCATCCCGAATGAAGTATTTTGAAAATGTAAAACTGCAGAAAGTTTTCTGTGAGGGTTGGGTTTAGGCTCACACAGTCAGTGTAAAAATCATTACGTCTCCGTCAAGTCCCCATGAAACATAAAAACCCAGTGTGTGTGTGTGTGTGTTGGGTTATGGATGTGCCCCCTAAGAATAGCGCAGATCGCAGACTAGCGTCTCTTTTTGCTCTCTGCCATTTTTAAATTATTGACTGCAGATGCTGCCAGCCTCTCTAAGATCATCCGAGCCCCTCGAGCCAGGCAAACGGTGGCCAGGTTATTAAAAGCAAATCAAATTCCCCAGTATTGTTTCATCATCCTGTTACTTTTTACGCCACCGTGGTGTACCTGTTTGCAGATGAGCGATATATTTGGCTCCACATACGTGTTCACCTTTTCACCTTTATTTGTATAGCGCTTATACAATGTGTCCATATTGGTGGATGTATATGTTTATGAGCGGAGACTGGATTGGATTTTGCTCTCAGCAGACGGGGGGTGTTTATGGATGGAGCCGGATCAGTTTCAGAAAAATAATACATTTACAAAGTCTGATTTGTAAATTCAAAACGCTATTCGTAAGTACACAAATCCAATTCATAAATTCAAAATTCAATTGATAAATATACAAAGCTCAATTCATAAATGCACAAATCTAATTCAGTAAGTCAGATCAGTCTCAAAAATAATACATTTGCATTTAATTCGTAATTGTAATCGTAATTTCATTCGTAAATTCAAAACACAATTTGTGAATTCACAAGTAAAAATCATAAACATTTCCCCAGATGAATTGGATTTGTGTATTTATGAATTGTGCTTTGAATTTTGAATTTTGTTTTGTGTATTTTTTAACTGTGTTTTGAATTTACAAATTAGATTTGCGTATTTATGAGTTGTTTTTTGAATTTACAAATTGTGTTATTAATTTACAAATTGTGTTTTGAATTTAAAAAGGTGTTTTGAATTTATGAATTTGCATATTTACGAATTGTTTTTTGAAATTACAAAATGTTTTTTGAATTTACAAATTTTTTTTTGAATTTATGAATTGAATTTGCGCTTTCATTAATTGTGTTTTGAATTTATGAATTAGATTTGCGTATTTATGAATTGTGTTTTGAATTTTGGACTTGTGTTTTGTGTATTTATGAATTGTGTTTTGAATTTTGGACTTGTGTTTTGTGTATTTATGAATTGTGTTTTGAATTTTGGACTTGTGTTTTGTGTATTTATGAATTGTGTTTTGAAATTCTGAATTAGATTATAATTTTAAGGAATTGTACTTTGAATTTTGGAATTTTGAGTATTCATGAATTGTGTTTTGAGTTTACGAATTGTTTTAAATTTACGAATTGTTTTGAGTTTACGAATTGTGTTTTGTGTATTTATGAATTGTTATTTGAATTTATGAATTGTGTTTTGAATTTAAGAATTGAATTTGCATATTTATGAATTGTGTTTTGAATTTAAGAATTGTGTTTTGAATTTACGAATTGTGTTTTGAATTTACGAATTGTGTTTTGAATTTATGAATTGTGTTTTGAATTTATGAATTGTGTTTTGAATTTACGAATTGTGGTTTGAATTTATGAATTGTGTTTTGAGTTTACGAATTGTGTTTTGAGTTACGAATTGTGTTTTGAATTTACGAATTGTGTTTTGAGTTACGAATTGTGTTTTGAATTTACGAATTGGATTTGCATATTTACAAATTGTGTTTTGAATTTACGAATTGTGTTTTGAATTCATGAATTGTGTTTTACCTTTATGAATTGTGTTTTGAATTTACGAATTTTGTTTTGTGTATTTATGAATTGCATTTGCGCATTTACGAATTGCGTTTTAAATTTACAAATAAAACGTTGTATATGTGAATTGAATTGTGTTTTTTTAAATGTATTGAGACTGATCTGTCTACATAACGGGGTGTTTTTACCAGGAGGGAGGTGTCTTCTTGTTCCACAGCGGTGGCAGAAAGGTCATAAATTGTGCTCAAGTTGTGTACGAGCTCTGGCACAACTATAGTGGCGATGAAAGCTGACTGTGGTGTCAAATATGTCTGGGCTAAAAAAAGAAAAATATCAGACTTGAACACAATGCAAAGACCACAGTCGCAGGCCAGCTAGCAGGTACAGTTTGTGCTTATGTGAGATGGAATAACTGTATAAATTTATATTCATCGTTCAGAAACTAGAACTGCATGTACTGTATACAAAATGTAAACAAAACAACCATCTGAACATGGGTTTTTTTCTTTTATTCATTCTGAACGGCTCATGTTTGTTCACATATTGAAATGCTGAGGTAAGATAACCTAAAATTGGAACTGTTTGTGCCATCTTGTCCTGAATTTTGAAATTATCTATCTATCTATCTATCTATCTATCTATCTATCTATCTATCTATCTATCTATCTATCTATCTATCTATCTATCTATCTATCTATCTATCTATCTATCTATCTATCTATCTATCTATCTATCTATCTATCTATCTATCTATATGGATGGATGGATGGATGGATGGACGGACAGATGGATGGATGGGTATATGGATGGACAGATGGTATGTAGATAGATAGATAGATGGATGGATGGATAAATGGATAGATGGATGGATGGATGGATGGATGGATAGATAGATAGATAGATAGATAGATAGATAGATAGATAGATAGATAGATAGACAGATAGATAGGTTTAGATAGATAGATAGATGTTTAGATAGAGAGAGAGATAGATAGATAGATAGATAGATAGATAGATAGATAGATAGATAGATAGATAGATAGATAGATAGATAGATAGATAGATAGATAGATAGATAGATGGACGGACGGACGGACGGACGGACGGACGGACGGACGAACGGACGGACGGACGGACGGACGGACGGACGGACGAACGGATGGATGGATAGATAGACGGATGGATGGATAGATAAATGGCTAGATAGTTGGATGGATGGATAGATAGATAGCATTAACATGGATTAGCATGCTGCTAAGAATATATAGATAGAGAGATAGATAGATGGCATTAATTAGCATTGCTAACATAAATTAGCATGCTGTTATAATATATATAGATGCAATAAAAGTACCACTCAATCGTGTTTAGTATGTTGAAACGTTGCTAGCGTGCTTAGCATGTTGCTAGCAAGAACTAACTTATTTGCATGTTTCACCACAAAGTATCATGTTTTTATATTATTATTGGAATTATTTCACAACTCCCCGTATTCCTGTATTTTGTTTATTAGATGTATTTTTTGTGCTCACTCTTGATATGCTGATTGTCTTCTCGATATGATTTCTGTGTTCATATAATTTCAAAGCAAAAACAAAAATGGATGAAAAAAAAAAACCCTAAATGCGTTGCT